>NC_059452.1:108245862-108248362 GCF_905237065.1 Salmo salar
TGGTCTAAACTAATACACTATGGAAATAGACCCATAGTGATCTGGTCTAAACTAATACACTATGGAAATAGACCCATAGTGATCTGGTCTAAACTAATACACTATGGAAATAGACCCATAGTGATCTGGTCTAAACTAATACACTATGGAAATAGACCCATAGTGATCTGGTCTAAACTAATACACTATGGAAATAGACCCATAGTGATCTGGTCTAAACTAATACACTATGGAAATAGACCCATAGTGATCTGGTCTAAACTAATACACTATGGAAATAGACCCATAGTGATCTGGTCTAAACTAATACACTATGGAAATAGACCCATAGTGATCTGGTCTAAACTAGTGACTATAGAAGACATAGATAGTGATCTGGTCTAAACTAGTGACTATAGAGGACATAGATAGTGATCTGGTCTAAACTAGTGACTATAGAGGACATAGATAGTGATCTGGTCTAAACTAGTGACTATAGAAGACATAGATAGTGATCTGGTCTAAACTAGTGACTATAGAAGACATAGATAGTGATCTGGTCTAAACTAGTGACTATAGAGGACATAGATAGTGATCTGGTCTAAACTAGTGACTATAGAAGACATAGATAGTGATCTGGTCTAAACTAGTGACTATAGAAGACATAGATAGTGATCTGGTCTAAACTAGTGACTATAGAAGACATAGATAGTGATCTGGTCTAAACTAGTGACTATAGAGGACATAGATAGTGATCTGGCCAAATGTGAGTGCCACTTGGGACACGCTGTTTAAACAGGCAGCCTTATTTTGCTCTTTTGCCAACAATTGGTTATTTTTATAATTATGCTGTCAGACCTGTCCTTGGCGAACAGAGGCTCGTTATCATTAGCGTCCTCTACGTTAACGGTCAGTAGCCTCCAGTTGGACCGCTGAGGCAGGCCCTGGTCGTAGATGGTCACGTTCAGGACGTAACGGTCAGACCGCTCGCGGTCCAGCGGCCGGAACACTGTCATCAGGCCCGTCTCCATGGCGATGTCGAAGCAGCTGTCTCTGTTGCCGTTGGAGATGGCGTACAGGATGTGACCGTTGAAGGCCGTGTCGTCGTCTGTTGCCCTCACCTGGAATAATAAATATGAACAATATAAACAATAAAATAAATATGAACAATATAAACAATAAAATAAATATAAACAATATAAACAAAATAAACAATAAACAATATAAACAAGATAAACAATATAAACAATATAAACAATATAATAAATATAAACAATATAAACAAAATAAACAATAAACAATATAAACAAGATAAACAATACAAACAATATAATAAATATAAACAATTATCTAAAGTTGGTTGGATATTGAATAAATCAATGTGCTAAAATCCAAAGAAAAGCTCTCAGAAATAACCTTGGCTGGTATACAGTATAGCTTATATTTGAAAATCGACCAAAATACTGTCAAAACTATATATACAGTTGAAGTCGGAAGTTTAAATACACCTTAGCCAAATACAGTTAAACTCAGTTTTTCACAATTTCTGACATATAATCCGAGTAAAAATTCCCTGTCTTAGGTCAGTTAGGATCACCACTTTATTTTAAGAATGTGAAAAGTCAGAATAATAGTAGAAAGAATGATTTATTTCAGCTTTTATTTCTTTCATCACAGTCCCAGTGGGTCAGAAGTTTACATACACTGAATCAGTATTTGGTAGCATTGTCTTTAAATTGTTTAACTTGGGTGAAACGTTTTGGGTAGACTTCCACAAGCTTCCCACAATAAGTTGGGTGAATTTTGGCCCATTCCTCCTGACAGAGCTGGTGTAACTGAGTCAGGTTTGTAGGCCTCCTTGCTCGAACACGGTATTTCAGATCTGCCCACAAAGTTTCTATAGGATTGAGGCCAGGGCTTTGTGATGGTCACTTCAATACCTTGACTTTGTTGTCCTTAAGCCATTTTGCCACAAGCCATTTTGCCACAACTTTGGAAGTATGCTTGGGGTCATTGTCCATTAGGAAGAAACATTTGCCACCAAGCTTTAACTTCCTGACTGATGTCTTCAGATGTTGCTTCAATATATCCACATAATTTTCCTTCCTCACGATGCCATCTATTTTGTGAAGTGCACCAGTCCCTCCTGCTGCAAAGCACCACCACAACATGATGCTGCCACCCCCGTGCTTCACGGTTGGGATGGTGTTCTTTGGCTTGCAAGCATCCCCTTTTGTCCTCCAAACATAACGATGGTAATTATGGCCAAACAGTTCTATTTTTGTTTCATCAGACCAGAGGACATTTCTCCAAAAAGTACGATCTTTGTCCCCATGTCCAGTTGCAAACCGTAGTCTGGCTTTTTTCTGACGGTTTTGGAGCAGTGGCTTCTTCCTTGCTGAGCGGCCTTTCAGGTTATGTCGATATAGGACTCGTTTTACTGTGGATATAGATACTTTTGTACGTGTTTCCTCCAGCATCTTCACAAGGTCCTTTGCTGTTGTTCTGGGATTGATTTGCA
>NC_059452.1:108253362-108280862 GCF_905237065.1 Salmo salar
TACTGTAGTGCAATACTGTAGTGTAATACTGCAGTGTAATGTAATACTATAGTGTAGTGTAATACTGTATTATAGTGTAATTCTGTAGTGTAGAGTAATGTAATACTGTAGTGTAGTGTAATACTGTTTTATAGTGTAATACTGTAGTGTAATGTAATACTGTATTAGTGTAATACTGTAGTGTAGTGTAATGCTGTAGTGTAGTGTAGTGTAATGTAATACTGTAGTATAGTGTAATACTGTAGTGTAATGTAATACTGTAGTGTAGTGTAATGCTGTAGTGTAGTGTAATGTAATACTGTAGTACAGTGTAATACTGTAGTGTAGTGTAATACTGCGGTGTAGTGTAATACTGTAATGTAATGTAATACTGTAGTGTAGTGTAATACTGCAGTGTAGTGTAATACTGTAGTGTAATACTGTAGTGTAATGTAATGCTGTATTATAGTGTAATACTGTAGTATAGTGTAATACTGTATTGTAGTGTAATACTGCAATGTAGTCTAATACTGTAGTGTAGTGTAATACTGCAGTGTGGTGTAATACTGTAGTGTAATACTGTAGTGTAGTGTAGTGTAATGTAATACTGTAGTATAGTGTAATACTGTAGTGTAATGTAATACTGTAGTTTAATACTGTAGTGTAGTGTAGTGTAATGTAATACTGTAGTGTAATGTAATACTGTAGTGTAGTGTGAAACTGTAGTGCAATGTAATACTGTAGTATAGTGTTATACTGTAGTGTAATGTAATGCTGTATTATAGTGTAATACTGTAGTATAGTGTAATACTGTATTGTAGTGTAATACTGCAGTGTAGTGTAATACTGTAGTGTAATACTGTAGTGTAGTGTAGTGTAATACTGTAGTATAATGTAATACTGTAGTGTAGTGTAATACTGTAGTGTAGTGTAATACTGTAGTGTAGTGTAGTGTAATGTAATACTGTAGTGTAGTGTAATACTGCGGTGTAGTGTAATACTGTAATATAATGTAATACTGTAGTGTAGTGTAATACTGTAGTGTAATGTAATGCTGTATTATAGTGTAATACTGTAGAATAGTGTAATACTGTATTGTAGTGTTATACTGCAGTGTAGTCTAATACTGTAGTGTAGTGTAATACTGCAGTGTAGTGTAATACTGTAGGTTAGTGTAATACTGCAGTGTAGTGTAATACTGTAGTATAGTGTAATACTGTAGTGTAGTGTAATAATGCGGTGTAGTGTAATAGTGTAGTGTAATACTGTAGTGTAGTGTAATACTGTAGTGTAGTGTAATACTGTAGTATAGTGTAATACTGTAGTATAGTGTAATACTGTAGTGTAGTGTAATAATGCGGTGTAGTGTAATAGTGTAGTGTAGTGTAATACTGTAGTGTAGTGTAATAGTGTAGTGTAATGTAATACTGTAGTGTAGTGTAATACTGTAGTGTAGTGTAATACTGTAGTATAGTGTAATACTGTAGTGTAGTGTAATACTGTAGTGTAGTGTAATACTGTAGTATAGTGTAATACTGTAGTGTAGTGTAATACTGTAGTGTAATACTGTAGTGTAGTGTAATACTGTAGTGTAATGTAATACTGTAGTATAATGTAATACTGTAGTGTAGTGTAATACTGTAGTGGAATACTGTAGTATAGTGTAATACTGTAGTGTAGTGTAATACTGTAGTATAGTGTAATACTGTAGTGTAGTGTAATACTGTAGTATAGTGTAATACTGTAGTGTAGTGTAATACTGTAGTGTATTGTAATACTGTAGTATAGTGTAATACTGTAGTGTAGTGTAATACTGTAGTGTAATGTAATACTGTAGTGTAATGTAATACTGTAGTGTAGTGTAATAGTGTAGTGTAATACTGTAGTGTAGTGTAATACTGTAGTATAGTGTAATACTGTAGTGTAGTGTAATACTGTAGTGTAGTGCAATACTGTAGTATAGTGTAATACTGTAGTATAGTGTAATACTGTAGTGTAGTGTAATACTCTAGTGTAGTGTAATACTGTAGTGTAATGTAATACTGTAGTGTAGTGTAATAGTGTAGTGTAATACTGTAGTGTAGTGTAATATTGTAGTATAGTGTAATACTGTAGTATAGTGTAATACTGTAGTATAGTGTAATACTGTAGTGTAATGTAATACTGTAGTGTAGTGTAATACTGTAGTGTAATGTAATACTGTAGTGTAGTGTAATACTGTAGTATAGTGTAATACTGTAGTATAGTGTAATACTGTAGTATAGTGTAATACTGTAGTGTAATGTAATACTGTAGTGTAATGTAATACTGTAGTGTAGTGTAATACTGTAGTGTAGTGTAATACTGTAGTGTGTAATACTGTAGTGTAGTGTAATACTGTAGTATAGTGTAATACTGTAGTGTAGTGTAATACTGTAGTATAGTGTAATACTGTAGTATAGTGTAATACTGTAGTATAGTGTAATACTGTAGTGTAGTGTAATACTGTAGTATAGTGTAATACTGTAGTGTAGTGTAATACTGTAGTATAGTGTAATACTGTAGTGTAATGTATGTTTGTAAATATGTAATATGATCATTTCTTCGGCAGCCACAACATGATTAAAATGTTTTATCTTTTTTTCATGTGTAGTGGTGTATGTGGTGTGTGTGTAGTGGTGTATGTGGTGTGTGTGTAGTGGTGTGTGTGTAGTGGTGTATGTGTAGTGGTGTGTGTGTAGTGGTGTGTGTGTAGTGGTGTATGTGTAGTGGTGTATTTATAGTGGTGTATGTGTAGTGGTGTATGTGTAGTGGTGTATGTGTAGTGGTGTGGTGTATGTGTTGTGGTGTATGTGTAGTGGTGTGGTGTATGTGTTGTGGTGTATGTGTAGTGGTGTGGTGTATGTGTAGTGGTGTGGTGTATGTGTTGTGGTGTATTTGTTGTGGTGTGGTGTAGTGGTGTGGTGTATGTGTTGTGGTGTATGTGTAGTGGTGTGGTGTATGTGTAGTGGTGTGGTGTATGTGTTGTGGTGTATGTGTAGTGGTGTGGTGTATGTGTAGTGGTGTATGTGTAGTGGTGTATGTGTATGTGTTGTGTGTATGTGTGTTGTCCTTGTGGCATTAATAGTTTGTTAATTTCAATACCTTGAGGTTGAAGACTGCAGTACACAGGGAAAATAGGGGATACATAGGGGATACTCAGTGCTTCATTTCCTGTTTCCTGTTTCCGGTCACAACTTGCATACTTGTTTACGCTGCTGTGCGTTTTGTTGCCGATCTTACTTTGCTACCTGACGGTTTTTACTTTTTCATTACCGTATCTTTTTACTTTTCCCCTCACTCAACTTTTTTCATTCAACTTTTTCACCCCGGAGGTTTTATCTGGACATGGTTCGTCAGGACTTCAAACAGCCGAAGCTAAGTAACATTAACATGATGCCTTCTAATTGCAGTCGTTGTACTTATAATATACAGGAGAACGATCGCCTTACGGCAAGGATAGCTGTGCTGCAAGCCCAGCTTCAGACGCGATCGTTAGGCAAGGGCAATTTCAGTGTAGGAAAGGATGAAACAGCGTCTGTGCCACCAGTAAGTACAGATAGTAACGTTAGTATAAACCCCCTCGCACGGTCCCCGCAGCCGGACATCTTTCTCATGGCTTCTGGAGGGAAACGCTGTAGGAATGCTCAACCGGTGTCGCTTATTCAGCCGACAGAAACTTTCAACCGGTTCTCCCCATTAAGCGAGTCGGAGTCGGAGGCCGAGACTTCTCTGGTCTCTACTCCTCCCGTTATGGGGTCTGAGACACCGACGGCTCCCACCATTAGCTCTGACAAATTGAAAACCCTAGTCATTGGCGACTCCATTACCCGCAGTATTAGACTTAAAACTAATCATCCAGCGATCATACACTGTTTACCAGTGGGCAGGGCTACCGACGTTAAGGCTAATCTAAAGACGGTGCTGGCTAAAGCTAAAACTGGCGAGTGTAGAGAGTATAGAGATATTGTTATCCACGTCGGCACCAACGATGTTAGGATGAAACAGTCAGAGGTCACCAAGCGCAACATAGCTTCAGCGTGTAAATCAGCTAGAAAGATGTGTCGGCATCGATTAATTGTCTCTGGCCCCCTCCCAGTTTGGGGGAGTGATGAGCTCTACAGCAGAGTCTCACAACTCAATCGCTGGTTGAAAACTGTTTTCTGCCCCTCCCAAAAGATAGAATTTGTAGATAATTGGCCCTCTTTCTGGGACTCACCCACAAACAGGACCAAGCCTGGCCTGTTGAGGAGTGACGGACTCCATCCTAGCTGGAGGGGTGCTCTCATCTTATCTACGAACATAGACAGGGCTCTAACTCCTCTAGCTCCACAATGAAATAGGGTGCAGGCCAGGCAGCAGGCTGTTAGCCAGCCTGCCAGCTTAGTGGAGTCTGCCACTAGCACAGTCAGCGTAGTCAGCTCTGCTTTCCCCATTGAGACCGTGTCTGTGCCTCGATCTAGGTTGGGCAAAATTAAAAATGGCGGTGTTCGCTTTAGCAATCTCACTAGTATAAAGACCTCCTCCATTCCTGCCATTATTGAAAGAGATGGTGATACCTCACATCTCAAAATTGGGTTACTTAATGTTAGATCCCTCACTTCCAAGGCAGTTATAGTCAATGAACTAATCACTGATAATAATCTTGATGTGATTGGCCTGACTGAAACATGGCTTAAGCCTGATGAATTTACTGTGTTAAATGAGGCCTCACCCCCTGGTTACACTAGTGACCATACCCCCCGTGCATCCGGCAAAGGCGGAGGTGTTGCTAACATTTACGATAGCAAATTTCAATTTACAACAACAAAAAAACAATGACGTTTTCGTCTTTTGAGCTTCTAGTCATGAAATCTATGCAGCCTACTCACTCACTTTTTATAGCTACTGTTTACAGGCCTCCTGGGCCATATGCAGTGTTCCTCACTGAGTTCCCTGAATTCCTATCGGATCTTGTAGTCATAGCAGATAATATTCTAATTTTTGGTGACTTTAACATTCACATGGAAAAGTCCACAGACCCACTCCAAAAGGCTTTCGGAGCCATCATCGACTCAGTGGGTTTTGTCCAACATGTCTCTGGACCTACTCACTGCCAGTCATACTCTGGACCTAGTTTTGTCCCATGGAATAAATGTTGTGGATCTAAATGTTTTTCCTCATAATCCTGGACTATCGGACCACCATTTTATTACGTTTGCAATTGCAACAAATAATCTGCTCAGACCCCAACCAAGGAGCATTAAAAGTCGTGCTATAAATTCTCAGACAACCCAAAGATTCCTTGATGCCCTTCCAGACTGCCTCTGCCTACCCAAGGACGTCAGAGGACAAAAATCAGTTAACCACCTAACCGAGGAACTCAATTTAACCTTGCGCAATACCCTAGATGCAGTTGCAACCCTAAAAACTAAAAACATCTGTCATAAGAAACTAGCTCCCTGGTATACAGAAAATACACAAGCTCTGAAGCAAGCTTCCAGAAAATTGGAACGGAAATGGCGCCACACCAAACTGGAAGTCTTCCGACTAGCTTGGAAAGACAGTACCGTGCAGTATCGAAGAGCCCTCACTGCTGCTCGATCATCCTATTTTTCCAACTTAATTAAGGAAAATAAGAACAATCCGAAATTTCTTTTTGATACTGTCGCAAAGCTAACTAAAAAGCAGCCTTCGCAAATGGAGGATGGCTTTCACTTCAGCAGTAATACATTTATGAACTTCTTTGAGGAAAAGATCATGATCATTAGAAAGCAAATTACAGACTCCTCTTTAAATCTGGGTATTCCTCCAAAGCTCCATTGTCCTGAGTCTACACAACTCTGCCAGGACCTAGGATCAAGGGACATACTAAAGTGTTTTAGTACTATATCTCTTGACACAATGATGAAAATAATCATGGCCTCCAAACCCTCAAGCTGCATACTGGACCCTATTCCAACTAAACTACTGAAAGAGCTGCTTCCTGTGCTTGGCCCTCCTATGTTGAACATAATAAACGGCTCTCTATCCACCGGATGTGTACCAAGCTCACTAAAAGTGGCAGTAATAAAGCCTCTCTTGAAAAAGCCGAATCTTGATCCAGAAATTATAAAAAACTATCGGCCTATATCGAATCTTCCATTCCTCTCAAAAATTTTAGAAAAATCTGTTGCACAGCAACTCACTGCCTTCCTGAAGACAAACAATGTATACAAAACGCTTCAGTCTGGTTTTAGACCCCATCATAGCACTGAGACTGCACTTGTGAAGGTGGTAAATGACCTTTTAATGACGTCAGACCGAGGCTCTGCATCTGTCCTCGTGCTCCTAGATCTTAGTGCCGCTTTTGATACCATCGATCACCACATTCTTTTGGAGAGATTGGAAACCCAAATTGGTCTACATGGACAAGTTCTGGCCTGGTTTAGATCTTATCTGTCGGAAAGATATCAGTTTGTCTCTGTGAATGGTTTGTCCTCTGACAAATCAATTGTAAATTTCGGTGTTCCTCAAGGTTCCGTTTTAGGACCACTATTGTTTTCACTATATATTTTACCTCTTGGGGATGTCATTCGAAAACATAATGTTAAATTTCACTGCTATGCGGACGACACACAGCTGTACATTTCAATGAAACATGGTGAAGCCCCAAAATTGCCCTCGCTAGAAGCCTGTGTTTCAGACATAAAGAAGTGAATGGCTGCAAACTTTCTACTTTTAAACTCGGACAAAACAGAGATGCTTGTTCTAGGTCCCAAGAAACAAAGAGATCTTCTGTTGAATCTGACAATTAATCTGGATGGTTGTACAGTCGTCTCAAATAAAACTGTGAAGGACCTCGGCGTTACTCTGGACCCTGATCTCTCTTTTGAAGAACATATCAAGACTGTTTCAAGGACAGCTTTTTTTCCATCTACGTAACATTGCAAAAATCAGAAATTTTCTGTCCAAAAATGACGCAGAAAAATTAATCCATGCTTTTGTTACTTCTAGGCTGGACTACTGCAATGCTCTACTTTCCGGCTACCCGGATAAAGCACTAAATAAACTTCAGTTAGTGCTAAATACGGCTGCTAGAATCCTGACTAGAACCAAAAAATTTGATCATATTACTCCAGTGCTAGCCTCCCTACACTGGCTTCCTGTTAAGGCAAGGGCTGATTTCAAGGTTTTACTGCTAACCTACAAAGCATTACATGGGCTTGCTCCTACCTATCTTTCCGATTTGGTCCTGCCGTACATACCTACACGTACGCTACGGTCACAAGACGCAGGCCTCCTAATTGTCCCTAGAATTTCTAAGCAAACGGCTGGAGGTAGGGCTTTCTCCTATAGAGCTCCATTTTTATGGAATGGTCTGCCTACCAATGTGAGAGACGCAGACTCAGTCTCAACCTTTAAGTCTTTACTGAAGACTTATCTCTTCAGTAGGTCCTATGATTAAGTATAGTCTGGCCCAGGAGTGTGAAGGTGAACGGAAAGGCTGGAGCAACGAACCGCCCTTGCAGTCTCTGCCTTGCCGGTTCCCCTCTTTCCACTGGGATTCTCTGCCTCTAACCCTTTTACAGGGGCTGAGTCACTGGCCTACAGGTGTTCTTCCATGCCGTCCATGGGAGGGGTGCGTCACTTGAGTGGGTTGAGTCACTGACGTGGTCTTCCTGTCTGGGTTGGCGCCCCCCCTTGGGTTGTGCCATGGCGGAGATCGTTGTGGGCTATACTCGGCCTTGTCTTAGGACGGTAAGTTGGTGGTTGGAGACATCCCTCTAGTGGTGTGGGGGCTGTGCTTTGGCAAAGTGGGTGGGGTTATATCCTGCCTGTTTGGCCCTGTCCGGGGGTATCATCGGATGGGGCCACAGTGTCTTCTGATCCCTCCTGTCTCAGCCTCCAGTATTTATGCTGCAGTAGTTTATGTGTCGGGGGGCTAGGGTCAGTCTGTTACATCTGGAGTATTTCTCTTGTCTTATCCGGTGTCCTGTGTGTATTTAAATATGCTTTCTCTAATTCTCTCTTTCTCTCTTTCTGTCTTTCTCTCGGAGGACCTGAGCCCTAGGACCATGCCTCAGGACTACCTGGTATGATGACTCCTTGCTGTCCCCAGTCCACCTGGCCGTGCTGCTGCTCCAGTTTCAACCGTTCTGCCTGCGGCTATGGAACCCTGACCTGTTCACCGGACGTGCTTGTTGCACCCTCGACAACTACTATGATTATTATTATTTGACCATGCTGGTCATTTATGAACATTTTAACATTTTAACATCTTGACCATGTTCTGTTATAATATCCACCCTGCACAGCCAGAAGAGGACTGGCCACCCCTCATAGCCTGGTTCCTCTCTAGGTTTCTTCCTAGGTTTTTGGCCTTTCTAGGGAGTTTTTCCTAGGGAGTGCTTCTTTCACATGCTTTGCTTGCTGTTTGGGGTTTTAGGCTGGGTTTCTGTACAGCACTTTGAGAATATCAGCTGATGTACGAAGGCCTATATAAAAATAAATTTGATTTGATTTGATTTGATACATAGGGCTGCATAGGGGATATATAGGGACAACATAAGGGCTGCATAGGGGAAACATATGGATTGTTTTATTTTTTATTGAACCTTTATTTAACTAGGCAAGCATAAGATATACATAAGAATACATAGGGTAACATAGGGGTGTATAGGGAATGAATAGGGATACATAGGGCTACAAAGGGGTGTATAGGGGTGCATAGGGGATACATATGGCTGCATAGGGAATGAATATGGATACATAGAGGGTACATAGGGAAAACATGGGGGTACATAGGGGATACATAGGGCTGCATAGGGAATGAATAGGGATACATAGAGGGTACATAGGGATACCTTGAGGTTGAAGACAACCGTCTTGAGGTTAGCGGAGGCCAGGGACCTCCTCAAGGCCAGGGCACCAGAATCTGGGTTCAGGTTGAAGTAGTCCAGATCATTACCTGACAGGATCCTATACTTAACCAGCCCCAGGTCGTCTATGTCTGCAATACAAAACAATACATACTTAACCTGTTGGGGATAGGGGGCAGTATTTGCACGGCTGGATAAAAAAACGTACCCGATTTAATCTGGTTACTACACCTGCCCAGTAACTAGAATATGCATATAATTATTGGCTTTGGATAGAAAACACCCTAAAGTTTCTAAAACTGTTTGAATGGTGTCTGTGAGTATAACAGAACTCCTATGGCAGGCCAAAACCTGAGAAGATTTCAAGCAGGAAGTGGCCTGTCTGAGAAGTAGTGTTTCATCTTGGCTCTTTTTATTGAAGACTCAGGATCTGTGCTGTAACGTGACACTTCCTACGTCGTCCATAGGGTCTCAGAGCCCGGGAAAAAGTTGAACGATATCGAGGCAGGCTCTGGCTGAAACACTTTATCGCTTTTGGCAAGTGGCCGATCAGAGTACTATGGGCTTAGGCGCGTGCCCGCTTCGACCGAATGGTTTCTTTTCCTTTGTCTGTTTATCTAAACGCAGATTCCCGGTCGGAATATTATCGCTTTTTATGAGAAAAATGGCATAAAAATTGATTTTAAACAGCGGATGACATGCTTCGAAGTACGGTAATGGAATATTTAGAATTCTTTTGTCACGAATTGCGCCATGCTCGTCACCCTTACTTAGCCTTTAGGATAGTGTCTAGAACGCACGAACAAAACGCCGCTGTTTGGATATAACGATGGATTATTTTGGACCAAACCAACATTTGTTATTGAAGTAGAAGTCCTGGGAGTGCATTCTGACGAAGACAACAAAGGTAAGAACATTTTTCTTATAGTAAATCTGACTTTGATGAGTGCTAAACCTGCTGGGTGTCTAAATAGCTAGCCCTGTGATGCCGGGCTATCTACTGAGAATATTGCAAAATGTGCTTTCACCGAAAAGCTATTTTAAAATCGGACATATCGAGTGCATAGAGGAGTTCTGTATCTATAATTCTTAAAATAATTGTTGTGCTTTTTGTGAACGTTTATCGTGAGTAATTTAGTCAATTCACCGGCAGTGTTCGGTGGGAATGCTAGTCACATGCTAGTCACATGCTAATGTAAAAAGCTGTTTTTGGATATAAATATGAACTTGATTGAACAAAACATACATGTATTGTATAACATAATGTCCTAGGAGTGTCATCTGATGAAGATCATCAAAGGTTAGTGCTTCATTTAGCTGTGTTTTGGGTTTTATTGACATATATGCTTGCTTGGAAAATGGCTGTGTGGTTATTTTGGTCTATGTACTCTCCTAACATAATCTAATGTTTTGCTTTCGCTGTAAAGCCTTTTTGAAATCGGACAACGTGGTTGGATTCAGGAGAGGTTTATCTTTGAAATGGTGTAAAATAGTCGTATGTTTGAGAAAATTGAATTGTGGTATTTTAGTTGTTTTTGTATTTCGCGCCATGCGATCCCATTGGCTGTTGGCTAGGGGGTCCGCTAGCGGAACGCCTAGATGTAAGAAGTTAAAAAATATATATAAATTGGCAACTATTTCTAAAAACCTGTTTTTGCTTTGTCATTATGAGGTATTGTGTGTAGATTCATTAGGAAAAAATCAATTGAATCTATTTTAAAATAAGACTGTAACGTAACAAAATGTGGAGAAAGTCAAGGGGTCTGAATACTTTCCGAATGCGCTGTTTATACAAATTATCCAATGGATTATGATCAAGTGCTGGTAAAAACCTACTATGTTATACTATTATACTAAACCCCTATTTGAATTTGGTCCATAGGTTGGTTGTGCTGCGATCCAAGTGGGAGATGGGAAATTACGGACTCGCGAAGAGGAAGAACTTTGCAGCTGTTTCTGATGAATAATTAACTAATTAATAATTAACTGATTAATAAACAATGCCATGCTGGTGGGTGGTAACATTCAAATAAAACCCAGCCCTGAAACAAAACGTAGACCGAAAAAAGAATTGGCACGTCATCTCATAGGAAAATACGTTTTTTTACACAGACTTGCACGAAGCTGGACAATCGGATTTGCTAGTTCAAGGCAAAATATATCATACTTTGACTAAAATGATGACCTATTGACGTAAATCGTTGTACAACGTCATGGGTAAGCTCTGGCCATCAGTTTTCAGGTCCAACAAGTGGATTTCCCCTGGTGTGGAGAGCTCCTAACTAGTCAGTTTTGTTTTCCATCCAATTGGCGACAGATTTTCATGCGAACATTCTAAAATATGAGCATTTTCCCAGCAGTGTTTCCATCAAACTGACTTGTTTCCCACCAGTGTTTCCACCAAACTGACTTGTTTCCCACCAGTGTTTCCACCAAACTAACTTGTTTCCCACCAGTGTTTCCACCAAACTGACTTGTTTCCCAGCAGTGTTTCCACCAAACTAACTTGTTTCCCATCAGTGTTTCCACCAAACTAAATTGTTTCCCACAGTGTTTCCACCAAACTAACTTGTTTCCCATCAGTGTTTCCACCAAACTAAATTGTTTCCCATCAGTGTTTCCACCAAACTAAATTGTTTCCCACAGTGTTTCCACCAAACTAACTTGTTTCCCATCAGTGTTTCCACCAAACTAACTTGTTTCCCATCAGTGTTTCCACCAAACTAAATTGTTTCCCACAGTGTTTCCACCAAACTAACTTGTTTCCCATCAGTGTTTCCACCAAACTGACTTGTTTCCCATCAGTGTTTCCACCAAACTAACTTGTTTCCCATCAGTGTTTCCACCAAACTAACTTGTTTCCCATCAGTGTTTCCACCAAACTAAATTGTTTCCCATCAGTGTTTCCACCAAACTAACTTGTTTCCCATCAGTGTTTCCACCAAACTAACTTGTTTCCCATCAGTGTTTCCACCAAACTAAATTGTTTCCCACAGTGTTTCCACCAAACTGACTTGTTTCCCAGCAGTGTTTCCACCAAACTAACTTGTTTCCCAGCAGTGTTTCCACCAAACTAAATTGTTTCCCAGCAGTGTTTCCACCTAAACTGACTTGTTGGCTAAAATGACGTAGCCCACATGAAATGTACTTTTTCGTTTCAGTTTTTATGTACCAAATAAAAATCTAAAGGTCAATGTGTTTCCATCGCATTTCCCACTCTACTGATGGTTTTGCTACAAAAACAGTTAGGTTATAATATACCCACTCTGATCTTGGCACGCGCCCTCTCTAGCCAACAGCTCACAGATACAGTGGGGCTAGTCTACAGGAGGAGACTATTATGGATAAGAGTCCGATTATCTTTATTTGTCCAACGGCAGTCGAGCATCGATCATCGTGTCACCAGAGTAAGACCCTCGATATTTATTGGAAAGGAGCATCAAGGTGTCACGTCCTGGCCAGTATAAGGGTTAATTGTTATTGTAGTTTGGTCAGGACGTGGCAGAGGGTATTTGTTTTATGTGGTCCGGGGTGATGTTTTGGAAAAAGGGTGTTTGATTTAATATTTCCGGGTTTTTGGTTTATGGTCTATGTTTATGTATTTCTATGTGTAGTCTAGTAAGTGTGTTTCTATGTGGAGTTAATTGGGGTGGACTTCCAATTGAAGGCAGCTGTGTGGTGTTGCCTTTGATTGGAAGTCCTATATTAGTTGGGTGTGTTTGTCTGTGTAGTTGTGGGAAATTGTTCTGTGTTAGCCTTGTGCCTTGCCAGACTGTCAGTGGATCGTTCGTTCTCTTGTTTGTTGTTTTTGTGTTTGTTTTGATTTAATAAATGTTCAAAATGAACAAACACAGTCCTGCTGCATTTTGGTCCTCCTTCACCGACGATAACCGTGACAGAATTTCCCACCAACTAAGGACCAAGCAGCAGAAGGAAAGGGATTTCGAAGTTGGACTGGCGGGAGAAATGGACCTGGGAGGAAGTTCTGGACGGGGCTGGACCTTGGCACCAGGCTGGGGAGTACCGTCGCCCACGGGAGGAAATTGAGGCAGCCAAGGCAGAAAGGCGGAGGTACGAGGCCTTGGAAGCGCTGAGGGAGAAGCACGAGAGGCACCCCCAAGAAATCTTTTGGGGGGGGGCACACGGGTAGTTTGGCTAGGCCTAGGAAGAGCCAGAAGCCAGCTACCCGTGGTTATATGGAGGAGCGTATGAGGTGGAGAGCGCCATGTTTCGCTGAGGAGCGCACTCTCACCCATACGCACGCACAGTCCGGTGCGCGTTATTCCAGCCCCTCGCAGGTGCCGTGCTAGAGCGGGCATCCAGCCTGGTAGGAGGATGCCTGCGCAGCGCATCTGGTCGCCGGTACGCCTCCGAGGACCAGGCTACCCAACTCCCGCTCTACGCACGGCTACCATCAGGCCCCTGCACAGCCCAGTCTGCCCTGTACAAGCACCCCGCTCGTACAGGGCTACTAGTTCCATCCAGCCTAGACGGGTTGTGCAGGAGGTAAGATCAAGACCGACTGTGGGCCTCCATAGCCCTGGGTTTCCAGCTCCTGTCTCTCGTGCGGACCCGGAAGTGCGTCAACCCAGTCCGACTCGTCCTGTTCCCGCTCCCCGCACTAGCCTGGAGGTGCGTGTTCCCAATCTGGTACGCCCAGTACCAGCACCACGCACCAGGCTTCAAGTGCGTAAACCCAGCCTCGCCAGTCAACAGTCACCAGAGCTACCCGCCAGTCAACAGTCACCAGAGCTGCCCGCCAGTCAACAGTCACCAGAGCTGCCCGCCAGTCAACAGTCACCAGAGCTGCCCGCCAGTCAACAGTCGTTAGAGCTGCCCGCCAGTCAACAGTCGTCAGAGCTGCCCGCCAGTCAACAGTCGTCAGAGCTGCCCGCCAGTCAACAGTCGTCAGAGCTGCCCGCCAGTCAACAGTCGTCAGAGCTGCCCGCCAGTCAACAGTCGTCAGAGCTGCCTGCCAGTCAACAGTCGCCAGAGCTGCCCGCCAGTCAACAGTCGCCAGAGTGGCCGGACCGCCCGGAACCGCCGGAGTGGCCAGACCGCCCGAGCCGCCGGAGTGGCCGGACCGCCCCGAGCCGCCGGAGTGGCCGGACCGCCCCGAGCCGCCGGAGTGGCCGGACCGTCCCGAGCCGCCGGAGTGGCCGGACCGCCCCGAGCCGCCGGAGTGGCCGGACCGCCCCGAGCCGCCGGACTGCCCGGACCGTCCCAAGCCGCCGGACTGCCCGGACCGTCCCGAGCCGCCGGACTGCCCGGACTGTCCCGAGCCGCCGGACTGCCCAGACTGTCCCGAGCCGCCGGACTGCCCAGACCGTCCCGAGCCGCCGGACTGCCCGGACTGTCCCGAGCCGCCACCGTGAACTTTCACACCCCCTGTGAAGTTCATCATAATTGATTTAATCTGTAACCTAATAAACTGCATGGTTTCCCCGAGTCATACTGAGGACCACACACCATATCATTGTTTGACTCCCAAGTTTTCTTATGATATGATAGTTATTATGGGAGGGGTGCGTCACTTGAGTGGGTTGAGTCACTGACGTGGTCTTCCTGTCTGGGCTGGCGCCCCCCCTTGGGTTGTGCCATGGCGGAGATCGTTGTGGGCTATACTCGGCCTTGTCTTAGGACGGTAAGTTGGTGGTTGGAGACATCCCTCTAGTGGTGTGGGGGCTGTGCTTTGGCAAAGTGGGTGGGGTTATATCCTGCCTGTTTGGCCCTGTCCGGGGGTATCATCGGATGGGGCCACAGTGTCTTCTGATCCCTCCTGTCTCAGCCTCCAGTATTTATGCTGCTGTAGTTTATGTGTCGGGGGGCTAGGGTCAGTCTGTTACATCTGGAGTATTTCTCTTGTCTTATCCGGTGTCCTGTGTGAATTTAAATATGCTCTCTCTAATTCTCTCTTTCTCTCTTTCTGTCTTTCTCTCGGAGGACCTGAGCCCTAGGACCATGCCTCAGGACTACCTGGTATGATGACACCTTGCTGTCCCCAGTCCACCTGGCCGTGCTGCTGCTCCAGTTTCAACTGTTCTGCCTGCGGCTATGGAACCCTGACCTGTTCACCGGACGTGCTTGTTGCACCCTCAATAATTGTGCATAATGGCATTTCCTCCACCATTTCTCGCAATGTTTATTTTACCGATACAAAATAGATCCCACCATGTCGAATGTGGTTATTGACAACGATCAATCAAATACAAGGAAGGAGTGAAAACCCACAGACACTCATTCCTCGAGGACTGGAGTTTGACACGTGATTTAGCCTCTGGTTTACCTACCCACAGCTGACATGGTGACGATGTTCTGGCCTACAGGGAAGTCCCGTCCGATCATCCCTCGGCAGCCAACCCTCTCAAACAAAGGTATGTTGTCATTTACGTTGATGAGGCGTACTGTCACGTTGACCTCGTTCTCCCGCCGGTACGGAGAACCCCAGTCTGAGGCCCGGACGGAGAACATGTAGAGATCAGATGACGTCTCGTAGTCCAGCTCTCTAGTGGTCCTCAGCTGAGAGAAGATGAGAGGAAAGGATGGGGAGATGAGGAGAGGAGAGGAGAGGAGAGGAGAGGAGAGGAGGGGGGGAGGGGAGAGGAGAGGAGAGGAGAGGAGAGGAGAGGAGAGGAGAGGAGAGGGGAGAGGAGAGGAGAGGAGAGGAGAGGAGAGGAGAGGAGAGGAGAGGAGAGGAGAGGAGAGGAGAGGAGAGGAGAGGAGAGGAGAGGAGAGGAGAGGAGAAGAGGGCAGGAGAGGAGAAGAGAAGAGGGCAGGAGAGGAGTGGAGGGGAGCGGAGAAGATGACAGGAGAGGAGAGGAGAGGAGAAGAGAAGAGAAGAGAGGAGAGGAGAGGAGAGGAGAGGAGAGGAGAGGAGAGGAGAGGAGAGGAGAGGAGAGGAGAGGAGAGGAGAGGAGAAGATGACAGGAGAGGAGAGGAGGGGAGAAAAGAAGAGGAGAGGAGGGTAGAAGAGGAGATGACAGGACAGGAGGAAAAGTGATAAGATGAAATAAGAAATGTTAATCACTCATCGCAGCAGGTACTGTATACACCCACAGTGAGGAACAACAATCCCCAACAGTCAACACTAAACGTAGCAAGTACCTCTCCTGAGTCCTGATCTATGGTGAAAGGTAGCGCCTGAAGTCCAGCGATGCTGTGGGTGATACACCCGTTCTCCCCTTTATCATCGTCCACCGCCGACACCACCAAGATCACCGTGCCGACCGGCATGGTCTCTTCGATTGACACGTCGTACGCCGGCCTGCTGAACGTGGGCGTGTTGTCGTTAGCGTCCTCTATGGTGACCTGAGTTTAAAGGTGAGATGAGAAATGAACAGAACAAGAAGATCAGATTTCTTTGTCAACAACGACGACGACGACGACGACGACAACATCGTATTACAAATCAGATCAAAACACATAAAAATCACCTGGACCCTGGTTCTGAGTTTACTGCCCTGCTCCAACACCTCCAGCTCCACGACGTCCTGCGATAGGCTGGTCAGCGGGGTCGTCGTAGCGATGACCCCGGTCAGAGGGTTGATGAGGAAGTGCGGTGAGGCAGAGAAGGGGCTGAAGCTGTAGCTGACGTTGGGAGGTTCTGGGGTGATCCGCACTTCCACTATGATGGTGCCAGGAGGCGCTATCTCACTCAGTCTCACCTGGTAGAGCTGTTTATCAAACCTCACCTGGAAAATCAAGTTAAAATGTGTGCCAATTTTCTTGCTTTTATACCAAAGTGAAACATTTTTTGGAGCTTATCTACTGGTATAAAATAGGAGCATTGTGTAATTAAAAATGGCTTTGTTGTTATGGTGTTGTTATGGTGTTGTTATGGTGTTGTTGTGGTGTTGTTATGGTGTTGTGGTGTTGCTATGGTATTGTTATGGTGTTGTTATGGTGTTGCTATGGTGTTGCTATGGTGTTGTTATGGTGTTGTTATGGTGTTGTTATGGTGTTGTTATGGTGTTGTTATGGTGTTGTTATGGTGGTGTTATGGTGTTGTTATGGTGTTGTGGTGGTGTTATGGTGTTGTTATGGTGTTGTTATGGTGTTGTTATGGTGTTATGGTGTTATGGTGTTGTTGTGGTGGTGTTATGGTGTTGCTATGGTGTTGCTATGGTGTTGTTATGGTGTTGTTATGGTGTTGTTATGGTGTTGTTATGGTGTTGTTATGGTGTTGTTATGGTGGTGTTATGGTGTTGTTATGGTGTTGTTATGGTGTTATGGTGTTGTTATGGTGTTGTGGTGTTGCTATGGTATTGTTATGGTGTTGTTATGGTGTTGCTATGGTGTTGCTATGGTGTTGTTATGGTGTTATGGTGTTGTGGTGGTGTTATGGTGTTGTTATGGTGGTGTTATGGTGTTATGGTGGTGTTATGGTGTTGTTATGGTGGTGTTATGGTGTTGTGGTGGTGTTATGGTGTTATGGTGTTGTTATGGTGCTGTTATGGTGTTGTTATGGTGTTGTGGTGTTGTTATGGTGTTATGGAGGCGTTATGGTGGTGTTATGGTGTTGTTATGGTGTTATGGTGGTGTTATGGTGTTGTTATGGTGTTGCTATGGTATTGTTATGGTGTTGTTATGGTGGTGTTATGGTGGTGTTATGGTGTTGTTATGGTGTTGTTATGGTGTTGTTATGGTGTTGTTATGGTGGTGTTATGGTGGTGTTATGGTGTTGTTATGGTGTTGCTATGGTGTTGTTATGGTGTTGTTATGGTGTTGTTATGGTGTTGTTATGGTGTTGTTATGGTGTTGTTATGGTGGTGTTATGGTGTTGTTATGGTGTTGTGGTGGTGTTATGGTGTTGTTATGGTGTTGTTATGGTGTTGTTATGGTGTTATGGTGTTATGGTGTTGTTGTGGTGGTGTTATGGTGTTGCTATGGTGTTGCTATGGTGTTGTTATGGTGTTGTTATGGTGTTGTTATGGTGTTGTTATGGTGTTGTTATGGTGTTGTTATGGTGGTGTTATGGTGTTGTTATGGTGTTGTTATGGTGTTATGGTGTTGTTATGGTGTTGTGGTGTTGCTATGGTATTGTTATGGTGTTGTTATGGTGTTGCTATGGTGTTGCTATGGTGTTGTTATGGTGTTATGGTGTTGTGGTGGTGTTATGGTGTTGTTATGGTGGTGTTATGGTGTTATGGTGGTGTTATGGTGTTGTTATGGTGGTGTTATGGTGTTGTGGTGGTGTTATGGTGTTATGGTGTTGTTATGGTGCTGTTATGGTGTTGTTATGGTGTTGTGGTGTTGTTATGGTGTTATGGAGGCGTTATGGTGGTGTTATGGTGTTGTTATGGTGTTATGGTGGTGTTATGGTGTTGTTATGGTGTTGCTATGGTATTGTTATGGTGTTGTTATGGTGGTGTTATGGTGGTGTTATGGTGTTGTTATGGTGTTGTTATGGTGTTGTTATGGTGTTGTTATGGTGGTGTTATGGTGGTGTTATGGTGTTGTTATGGTGTTGTTATGGTGTTGTTATGGTGTTGTGGTGTTGTTATGGTGTTGTGGTGTTGTTATGGTGTTGTTATGGTATTGTTGTGGTGTTGTTATGGTGTTATGGTGTTATGGTGTTGTTATGGTGTTGTGGTGTTGTTATGGTGGTGTTATGGTGTTGTGGTGTTGTTATGGTGTTATGGTGTTGTTATGGTGTTGTTATGGTGTTATGGTGTTGTTATGGTGGTGTTATGGTGTTGTTATGGTATTGTTTTGGTGGTGTTATGGTGGTGTTATGGTGTTGTTATGGTGTTATGGTGTTGTTATGGTGTTGTTATGGTGTTGTTATGGTGTTGTTATGGTGTTATGGTGGTGTTATGGTGTTGTTATGGTGTTATGGTGTTGTTATGGTGTTGTTATGGTGTTATGGTGTTGTTATGGTGTTATGGTGTTGTTATGGTGTTATGGTGTTGTTATGGTGTTGTTATGGTGTTGTGGTGGTGTTATGGTGGTGTTATGGTGTTGTTATGGTGTTGTTATGGTGTTGTGGTGTTGTTATGGTGTTGTTACGGTGTTGTTACGGTGTTGTTATGGTGCTGTTATGGTGTTGTTATGGTGTTGTGGTGTTGTTATGGTGTTATGGAGGCGTTATGGTGGTGTTATGGTGTTGTTATGGTGTTGTTATGGTGTTGTGGTGTTGTTATGGTGTTATGGTGTTGTTATGGTGTTGTTATGGTGTTGTGACGGTGGTGTTATGGTGTTGTTATGGTGTTGTGGGGGTGTTATGGTGTTATGGTGTTATGGTGTTGTGACGGTGTTGTTATGGTGTTGTTATGGTGGTGTTATGGTGGTGTTATGGTGTTATGGTGTTGTTATGGTGTTGTTATGGTGTTGTTATGATGTTGTTATGGTGTTGTTATGATGTTGTTATGGTGTTATGGTGTTGTTATGGTGTTATGGTGTTGTTATGGTGTTGTGGTGTTGTTATGGTGTTGTTATGGTGTTGTTATGATGTTGTTATGGTGTTGTGGTGGTGTTATGGTGTTGTGGTGGTGTTATGGTGTTGTTGTTGTTGTTATGGTGTTATGGTGTTGTTATGGTGTTATGGTGTTGTTATGGTGGTGTTATGGTGGTGTTATGGTGTTATGGTGTTATGGTGTTGTGACGGTGTTATGGTGGTGTTATGGTGTTGTGGTGGTGTTATGGTGTTGTTGTTGTTGTTATGGTGTTGTGACGGTGTTGTTATGGTGTTGTTATGGTGTTATGGTGTTGTTATGGTGTTATGGTGTTGTTATGGTGTTGTTATGGTGTTATGGTGTTGTTATGGTGTTGTGGTGTTGTGACGGTGTTGTGACGGTGTTGTGACGGTGTTGTGACGGTGTTGTTATGGTGGTGTTATGGTGGTGTTATGGTGTTGTTATGGTGTTGTGGTGTTGTTATGGTGGTGTTATGGTGTTGTTATGGTGTTGTGGTGTTGTTATGGTGGTGTTATGGTGTTGTTATGGTGTTGTGGTGGTGTTATGGTGTTGTTATGGTGTTGTGATGGTGTTGTTATGGTGTTGTGGTGTTGTGACGGTGTTGTGACGGTGTTGTGACGGTGTTGTGACGGTGTTGTTATGGTGTTGTTATGGTGTTGTTATGGTGTTATGGTGTTGTTATGGTGTTGTGGTGGTGTTATGGTGTTGTTATGGTGTTGCTATGGTATTGTTATGGTGTTGTTATGGTGTTGTGGTGGTGTTATGGTGGTGTTATGGTGTTGTTATGGTGTTGTTATGGTGTTGTTATGGTGTTGTTATGGTGGTGTTATGGTGGTGTTATGGTGTTGTTATGGTGTTGTTATGGTGTTGTGGTGTTGTTATGGTGTTATGGTGTTGTTATGGTGTTGTTATGGTGTTATGGTGTTGTTATGGTGTTGTTATGGTGTTGTTATGGTGTTGTTATGGTGTTATGGTGTTGTTATGGTGTTGTTATGGTGTTATGGTGTTGTTATGGTGTTGTTATGGTGTTGTTATGGTGTTGTTATGGTGTTATGGTGTTGTTATGGTGTTGTTATGGTGTTATGGTGTTGTTATGGTGTTGTTATGGTGTTGTTATGGTGTTGTTATGGTGTTGTTATGGTGTTGTTATGGTGTTGTTATGGTGTTGCTATGGTGGTGTTATGGTATTGTTTTGGTGGTGTTATGGTGGTGTTATGGTGTTGTTATGGTGTTATGGTGTTGTGACGGTGTTATGGTGGTGTTATGGTGTTGTTATGGTGTTGTTATGGTGTTGTGGTGTTGTTATGGTGTTATGGTGTTGTTATGGTGTTGTTATGGTGTTGTTATGGTGTTGTTATGGTGTTGTGGTGTTGTTATGGTGTTATGGTGTTGTTATGGTGTTGTTATGGTGGTGTTATGGTGTTGTTATGGTGTTGTGGTGTTGTTATGGTGTTATGGTGTTGTTATGGTGTTGTTATGGTGTTGTTATGGTGTTGTTATGGTGGTGTTATGGTGGTGTTATGGTGGTGTTATGGTGTTGCTATGGTATTGTTATGGTGTTGTTATGGTGTTGTTATGGTGTTGTGGTGTTGTTATGGTGTTATGGTGTTGTTATGGTGTTGTTATGGTGTTGTTATGGTGGTGTTATGGTGTTGCTATGGTATTGTTATGGTGTTGTTATGGTGTTGTTATGGTGTTGTGGTGTTGTTATGTTGGTGTTATGGTGGTGTTATGGTGTTGCTATGGTATTGTTATGGTGTTGTTATGGTGTTGTTATGGTGTTGTGGTGTTGTTATGGTGTTATGGTGTTGTTATGGTGTTGTTATGGTGTTGTTATGGTGTTGTGGTGGTGTTATGGTGTTGTTATGGTGTTGCTATGGTGTTGTTATGGTGTTGTTATGGTGGTGTTATGGTGTTGTTATGGTGTTGTTATGGTGTTGTTATGGTGTTGTGGTTTTGTTATGGTGTTGTGGTGGTGTTATGGTGTTGTTATGGTGTTGCTATGGTGTTGTTATGGTGTTGTTATGGTGGTGTTATGGTGTTGTTATGGTGTTGTTATGGTGTTGTTATGGTGTTATGGTGTTGTGGTGGTGTTATGGTGTTGTTATGGTGTTGTTATGGTGTTATGGTGGTGTTATGGTGTTGTGGTGGTGTTATGGTGTTGTGGTGGTGTTATGGTGTTGTTATGGTGTTGTTATGGTGTTATGGTGTTGTGGTGGTGTTATGGTGTTGTTATGGTGTTGTTATGGTGTTATGGTGGTGTTATGGTGTTGTGGTGGTGTTATGGTGTTGTGATGGTGTTATGGTGTTGTTATGGTGTTGTTATGGTGTTTTGGTGGTGTTATGGTGTTGTTATGGTGTTATGGTGTTATGGTGTTGTTATGGTGTTGTTATGGTGTTGTTATGGTGTTGTGGTGGTGTTATGGTGTTGTTATGGTGTTGTGGTGTTGTTATGGTGGTGTTATGGTGTTGTGGTGTTGTGGTGGTGTTATGGTGTTATGGTGTTATGGTGTTGTGATGGTGTTATGGTGTTGTTATGGTGTTGTTATGGTGTTTTGGTGGTGTTATGGTGTTGTTATGGTGTTATGGTGTTATGGTGTTGTTATGGTGTTGTTATGGTGTTGTTATGGTGTTGTGGTGGTGTTATGGTGTTGTTATGGTGTTGTGGTGTTGTTATGGTGGTGTTATGGTGTTGTGGTGTTGTGGTGGTGTTATGGTGTTATGGTGTTGTTATGGTGTTGTTATGGTGTTGTTATGGTGTTATGGTGGTGTTATGGTGTTGTTATGGTGTTATGGTGGTGTTATGGTGTTGTGGTGGTGTTATGGTGTTATGGTGTTGTTATGGTGTTGTTATGGTGGTGTTATGGTGTTGTGGTGGTGTTATGGTGTTGTTATGGTGTTATGGTGGTGTTATGGTGTTGTGGTGGTGTTATGGTGTTGTGACGGTGTTATGGTGGTGTTATGGTGTTGTGGTGGTGTTATGGTGTTGTGGTGGTGTTATGGTGTTGTTGTTGTTGTTATGGTGTTGTGACGGTGTTGTTATGGTGTTGTTATGGTGTTATGGTGTTGTTATGGTGTTATGGTGTTGTTATGGTGTTGTTATGGTGTTATGGTGTTGTTATGGTGTTGTGGTGGTGTTATGGTGTTGTTATGGTGTTGTGGTGTTGTTATGGTGTTGTTATGGTGTTGTTATGGTGTTGTTATGGTGTTGTGGTGGTGTTATGGTGTTGTTATGGTGTTGTGGTGTTGTGACGGTGTTGTGACGGTGTTGTGACGGTGTTGTGACGGTGTTGTTATGGTGTTGTTATGGTGTTGTTATGGTGTTATGGTGTTGTTATGGTGTTGTGGTGGTGTTATGGTGGTGTTATGGTGTTGTTATGGTGTTGTGGTGGTGTTATGGTGTTATGGTGTTGTTATGGTGTTGTTATGGTGTTATGGTGTTGTTATGGTATTGTTATGGTGTTATGGTGTTGTTATGGTGTTGTTATGGTGTTGTTATGGTGGTGTTATGGTGTTGTTATGGTGGTGTTATGGTGTTGTTGTGGTGTTGTTATGGTGTTGTTATGGTGGTGTTATGGTGTTATGGTGTTGTTATGGTGTTGTTATGGTGTTGCTATGGTGTTGTTATGGTGGTGTTATGGTGTTGTTATGGTGGTGTTATGGTGTTGTTATGGTGTTATGGTGTTATGGTGTTGTTATGGTGGTGTTATGGTGTTATGGTGTTGTTATGGTGTTGTTATGGTGTTATGGTGGTGTTATGGTGTTGTTATGGTGTTGTTATGGTGTTGTTATGGTGTTGTTATGGTGTTGTTATGGTGCTGTTATGGTGTTGTTATGGTGTTGTGGTGTTGTTATGGTGTTATGGAGGCGTTATGGTGGTGTTATGGTGTTGTTATGGTGTTGTTATGGTGTTATGGTGGTGTTATGGTGTTGTTATGGTGGTGTTATGGTGGTGTTATGGTGTTGCTATGGTATTGTTATGGTGTTGTTATGGTGTTGTTATGGTGTTGTGGTGTTGTTATGGTGTTATGGTGTTGTTATGGTGTTGTTATGGTGTTGTTATGGTGTTGTGACGGTGGTGTTATGGTGTTGTTATGGTGTTGCTATGGTATTGTTATGGTGGTGTTATGGTGTTGTTATGGTGTTGTTATGGTGTTGTTATGGTGTTGTTATGGTGGTGTTATGGTGTTGTTACGGTGTTGTGGTGGTGTTATGGTGGTGTTATGGTGTTATGGTGTTGTGACGGTGTTATGGTGGTGTTATGGTGTTGTGGTGGTGTTATGGTGTTGTGGTGGTGTTATGGTGTTGTGGTGTTGTTATGGTGTTGTTATGGTGTTGTTATGGTGGTGTTATGGTGTTGTTATGGTGTTATGGTGTTGTTATGGTGTTATGTTGTTGTTATGGTGTTGTGACGGTGTTGTTATGGTGTTGTTATGGTGTTATGGTGTTGTTATGGTGTTGTGGTGGTGTTGTGACGGTGTTGTTATGGTGTTGTTATGGTGTTGTTATGGTGTTATGGTGTTGTTATGGTGTTGTGGTGTTGTTATGGTGGTGTTATGGTGTTGTGGTGTTGTTATGGTGTTATGGTGTTGTTATGGTGTTGTTATGGTGTTGTTATGGTGTTGTTATGGTGTTGTTATGGTGGTGTTATGGTGTTGTTATGATGTTGTTATGGTGTTATGGTGTTGTTATGGTGTTGTTATGGTGTTGTTATGGTGTTGTTATGGTGGTGTTATGGTGTTGTTATGGTGGTGTTATGGTGTTGTTATGGTGTTGTGGTGTTGTTATGGTATTGTTATGGTGTTGTTATGGTGTTGTTATGGTGTTGTTATGGTGGTGTTATGGTGGTGTTATGGTGGTGTTATGGTGGTGTTATGGTGTTGTGGTGTTGTTATGGTGTTGTTATGGTGTTGTTATGGTGGTGTTATGGTGTTGTTATGATGTTGTTATGGTGTTATGGTGTTGTTATGGTGTTGTTATGGTATTGTTGTGGTGTTGTGGTGTTGTTATGGTGTTGTTATGGTGTTGTTATGGTGTTATGGTGTTATGGTGTTGTTATGGTGTTGTTATGGTATTGTTGTGGTGTTGTGGTGTTGTTATGGTGTTGTTATGGTGTTGTTATGGTGTTGTTATGGTGTTGTTATGGTGGTGTTATGGTGTTATGGTGTTGTTATGGTGTTGTTATGGTGTTGTGGTGGTGTTATGGTGTTGTTATGGTGTTGTTATGGTGTTGTTATGGTGTTGTTATGGTGTTGTTATGGTGTTGTTATGGTGGTGTTATGGTGTTGTTATGGTGGTGTTATGGTGTTATGGTGTTGTTATGGTGTTGTTATGGTATTGTTGTGGTGTTGTTATGGTGTTATGGTGTTGTTATGGTGGTGTTATGGTGTTGTTATGGTGTTGTTATGGTGTTGTTATGGTGTTGTTATGATGTTGTTATGGTGTTATGGTGTTGTTATGGTGTTGTTATGGTATTGTTGTGGTGTTGTGGTGTTGTTATGGTGTTGTTATGGTGTTGTTATGGTGTTGTTATGGTATTGTTAAAAAAAAAAGGAAAAAGCTAAAACAATGAAAATGAAATTGAATGAAGACACGACAGGCAAATGACTCACCAGGAGAGCCTGAGGTTTTCTAACTAACACCTGGACCACCTGAGTGTTGGAGAACAGAGGAGGGGTTCCTCTGTCTTTAGCCTGGAGGGTCAGGTTACAACCATATGGAAACTTCTTCCAGTCCACGGGCTCTGACGTCTTCACCTAGAGATGGGAGGAGGAGAGGAGATTAGAAGAGATAAAAGGGGAGGAGAGGAGGAGAGGAGAGGAGATTAAAAGAGATAAAAGAAGGAGAGGAGAGGAGATTAGAAGAGATAAAAGAAGGAGAGGAGAGGAGATTAGAAGAGATAAAAGAAGGAGAGGAGATTAGAAGAGATAAAAGAAGGAGAGGAGAGGAGATTAGAAGAGATAAAAGAAGGAGAGGAGAGGAGATTAGAAGAGATAAAAGAAGGAGATGAGAGGCGATTAGAAGAGATAAAAGAAGGAGAGGAGAGGAGAGGAGTGTACTACCTTGTACTCGTTCCCGACCGGCGAGCGGTCCACCTTAAACTGTTCCAGTGGGTCCCCCTCGACGATGGAGACCCACTCGATGTCCCCGCACACCCCTTCATCCTGGTCCTCCACCGTGACCACAGCAAACACAGGGTCTTTGTCCAGCCACGACGGCACCAGAGCCACCATAGACAGCACCGGAGAAAACTCATTCACCCGTTCAACCGTCAGGACCACCTGGATTGATTTATTAATTGATTGATTTTTGGATAAAACGATCAAACAGTTAAAGACAAATGTCAAAGTACAAAGAAATCCGAGAGGATGAAACATTAACCTGTTAGGGCTAGGGGGCAGTATTGACACGGCCGGATAAAAAAACGTACCCGATTTAATCTGGTTACTACTCCTGCCCAGTAACTAGAATATGCATATAATTATTGGCTTTGGATAGAAAACACCCTAAAGTTTCTAAAACTGTTTGAATGGTGTCTGTGAGTATAACAGAACTCATATGGCAGGCAAAAACCTGAGAAGATTCTGAACAGGAAGTGGCCTGTCTGACAAGTTGTTGTTCATCTTGGCTCTTTTTATTGAAGACTGAGGATCTTTGCTGTAACGTGACACTTCCTACGGCTCCCATAGGCTCTCAGAGCCCGTGAAAAAGCTGAATGATATCGAGGCAGCCTCTGGCTGAAACACATTATCGCGTTTGGCAAGTGGCCGATCAGAGGACAATGGGCTTAGGCGCGTGCACGAGTCGACCCCATGCTTTATTTTCTTTCCTCTTTTTACCTAAACGCAGATTCCCGGTCGGAATATTATCGCTTTTTTACGAGAAAAATGGCATAAAAATTGATTTTAAACAGCGGTTGACATGCTTCGAAGTACAGTAATGGAATATTTACAAATTATTTGTCACGAAATGCGCCATGCTCGTCACCCTTATTTACCCTTTCGGATAGTGTCTTGAACGCACGAACAAAACGCCGCTATTTGGATATAACAATGGATTATTTGGGACCAAACCAACATTTGTTATTGAAGTAGAAGTCCTGGGAGTGCATTCTGACGAAGAACAGCAAAGGTAATAACATTTTTCTTATAGTAAATCTGACTTTGGTGAGTGCTAAACTTGCTGGGTGTCTAAATAGCTAGCCCTGTGATGCCGGGCTATCTACTGAGAATATTGCAAAATGTGCTTTCACCGAAAAGGTATTTTAAAATCGGACATATCGAGTGCATAGAGGAGTTCTGTATCTATAATTCTTAAAATAATTGTTATGTTTTTTGTGAACGTTTATCGTGAGTAATTTAGTAAATTCACCGGCAGTGTTCGGTGGGAATGCTAGTCACATGCTAGTCACATGCAAATGTAAAAAGCTGTTTTTTGATATAAATATGAACTTGATTGAACAAAACATGCATGTATTGTATAACATAATGTCCTAGGGTTGTCATCTGATGAAGATCATCAAAAGTTAGTGCTGCATTTAGCTGTGGTTTGGGTTTATGTGACATTATATGCTAGCTTGAAAAATGGGTGTCTGATTATTTCTGGCTGGGTACTCTGCTGACATAATGTAATGTTTTGCTTTCGTTATAAAGCCTTTTTGAAATCGGACAGTGTGGTTAGATTAACGAGAGTCTTGTCTTTAAAATGGTGTAAAATAGTCATATGTTTGAAAAATTGAAGTTTTTGCATTTTTGAGGTATTTGAATATCGCGCCACGGGATTACACTGGCTGTTGAGTAGGTGGGACGCAAGTGTCCCACTGGCCCATAGAGGTTAAGGAAAATAGAATATAACTTTATTGTTCATTGAGTAGGATGGAAATGGGTCTTATGTCTTTTCTAACACCTCCAGATACACACACACACACACACACACACACACACACACACACACACACACACACACACACACACACACAAACACATACACACATACACACACACATACACACACACACAAACACATACACACATACACACACACATATACACACATACACATACACACACACAAACATACACACAAACATACACACAAACAAACAAACACACACACCCACACACACACACATACACACACACACACCCACACATACACACACACACACACACACACACACACACACACACACGTTAACACAAGGTCAGCAGCAGTGCCCCTGGATGGAGAGCAATTTTTGTGTTTGCCC
>NC_059452.1:108285862-108333362 GCF_905237065.1 Salmo salar
TAATGGGGATCCATAATAAACCCCAGGAAGAGTAGCTGCTGCCTTGGCAGGAACTAATGGGGATCCATAATAAACCCCAGGAAGAGTAGCTGCTGCCTTGGCAGGAACTAATGAGGATCCATAATAAACCCCAGGAAGAGTAGCTGCTGCCTTAGCAGGAACTAATGGGGATCCATAATAAACCCCAGGAAGAGTAGCTGCTGCCTTGGCAGGAACTAATGGGGATCCATAATAAACCCCAGGAAGAGTAGCTGCTGCCTTGGCAGGAACTAATGGGGATCCATAATAAACCCCAGGAAGAGTAGCTGCTGCCTTGGCAGGAACTACTGGGGATCCATAATAAACCCCAGGAAGAGTAGCTGCTGCCTTGACAGGAACTAATGGGGATCCATAATAAACCCCAGGAAGAGTAGCTGCTGCTTTGACAGGAACTAATGGGGATCCATAATAAACCCCAGGAAGAGTAGCCGCTGCCTTGGCAGGAACTAATGGGGATCCATAATAAACCCCAGGAAGAGTATCTGCTGCCTTGACAGGAACTAATGGGGATCCATAATAAACCCCAGGAAGAGTAGCTGCTGCCATGGCAGGAACTAATGGGGATCCATAATAAACCCCAGGAAGAGTAGCTGCTGCCTTAGCAGGAACTAATGGGGATCCATAATAAACCCCAGGAAGAGTAGCTGCTGCCTTGGCAGGAACTAATGGGGATCCATAATAAACCCCAGGAAGAGTAGATGCTGCCTTGGCAGGAACTAATGAGGATCCATAATAAACCCCAGGAAGAGTAGCTGCTGCCTTGGCAGGAACTAATGGGGATCCATAATAAACCCCAGGAAGAGTAGCTGCTGCCTTGGCAGGAACTAATGGGGATCCATAATAAACCCCAGGAAGAGTAGCTGCTGCCTTGGCAGGAACTAATGGGGATCCATAATAAACCCCAGGAAGAGTAGCTGCTGCCTTGACAGGAACTAAGGGGGGTCCATAATAAACCCCAGGAAGAGTAGCTGCTGCCTTGGCAGGAACTACTGGGGATCCATAATAAACCCCAGGAAGAGTAGCTGCTGCCTTGGCAGGAACTAAGGGGGGTCCATAATAAACCCCAGGAAGAGTAGCTGCTGCCTTGGCAGGAACTAATGGGGATCCATAATAAACCCCAGGAAGAGTAGCTGCTGCCTTGGCAGGAACTAATGGGGATCCATAATAAATGCAAATACACATACTAAGGTCAGGGTACCTCCCGGTTCATCGTAGAGTGTGTGTGTGTGTTTTTGTATATCCGCACCGTCAGTGTGTAATTGTCCTGCACCTCCCGATTCAAGGTGCCTCCACTGCCTCCGTTGGTCTGCACCCTCAGGAAGCTGAAGTCCCCCAGCACCAGGTTCTCAGCCTGGGACGACAGATACATCACTAGATACATATATATGGGTGGCCATTTTAGTGATCGGGCAGAGCCCGTTTATTAGTTCTGCCCTCACATATCTGCCATTTATCACTCGACCCCCTTCTTTGCCACAATGTATATATGTGTCTAGTGATGTATCTGTATATATGTATATATGTAACTAGTGATGTATCTGTATATATGTATATATATGTATCTAGTGATGTATATGTATATATGTATCTAGTGATGTATATATGTATATATATATATATATATATATATATATATACATCACTAGATACATATATACAGATACATCACTAGATACATATATACATATATACAGATATATCACTAGATATATATATATATATATATATATATATATATATACAGATACATCAGTAGATACATATATACAGATACATCAGTAGATACATATATACATATATACATCACTAGATACATATATACATATATACATCACTAGATACATATATATATATATATATATATATACACACAGATCCATCACTAGATACATATATATATATATATATACACAGATCCATCACTAGATACATATATACAGATATACAGATACATCACTAGATTAGTGCATTAGTAGATCTCTCTGAAATTAGGGAATCAAAAATATGACAGATTTAAATATGCGTCCAAATTGGCACCATATTACATATATGGTGAAGGGAAGGACGTGGACAGGACAGGAAAAGGAAAGGGCCCTGGTCAAAAGAAGTTTCACTACACAATCAATCTACCAGTCGAAGTGACTCATTGGCCTTGTAGTTAGAGTGTCCTCCCCTGAGATTGGAAGATTTGTAGTCTGATCCCCGGGCCGAGTCATACCTTAGACTGTAAAAATGGGACCCGATGTCACTCAGCATTGAGGAGATTGGGGGTAAGGCATCCTGTCCAGGGAGTGTACTTGTACATCAAGCTGTGTCACTACAGAAACAGGAGATAGACTAGGGTCCTGTCATTGTTAGACTGGGTCCTGTCCAGGATTATTTTCCTGTTCCTAGAATGACTAGGGTCTTAGTTCCTCTCAGAGATAGCATCTGTCATTATTGTACATCAAGCTGTGTCACTACAGAAACAGGAGATAGACTAGGGTCCTGTCCAGGGAGTGTAGTTGTACATCAAGCTGTCTCACACTACAGAAACAGGAGATAGACTCCTGCTCCTATGAGACATTCTGGATCAGACCAGCCAAGGCTACTTACTTTACACAGTCGATCTAGGCTGGTCCGTATTGATTCCATAAACAACAGATTTAAGTGATATTTTGTATTACTGGACAGAGAATGGCACCAAAATGGCACCCAGTTTCCTAAATAGTGCACTACTTTTGAGCAGACCGCTATGAGCAGAGCCCTAATGGATTGTGAATTGACCTCCTTCCTACCTGGAAGATGCCCTCGCTGTTCCCAGCCTCGATGGAGTACCTGACCTCCCAAGTAAGAGCCGGGTCCAGGACCACACCCATCCTCACAGCACTCTGGGTGTAGGTCCTGGCTGCGGAGTTCTGCATTAGAATAGAACAGGTGAATTAGAATAGAACAGGTGAATTAGAATAGAACAGGTGAATTAGAATAGAACAGGTGAATCAGAATAGAACAGGTGAATCAGAATAGAACAGGTGAATCAGAATAGAACAGGTGAATCAGAATAGAACAGGTGAATCAGAATAGAACAGGTGAATCAGAATAGAACAGGTGAATCAGAATAGAACAGGTGAATCAGAATAGAACAGGTGAATCAGAATAGAACAGGTGAATCAGAATAGAACAGGTGAATCAGAATAGAACAGGTGAATCAGAATAGAACAGGTGAATCAGAATAGAACAGGTGAATCAGAATAGAACAGGTGAATCAGAATAGAACAGGTGAATCAGAATAGAACAGGTGAATCAGAATAGAACAGGTGAATCAGAATAGAACAGGTGAATCAGAATAGAACAGGTGAATCAGAATAGAACAGGTGAATCAGAATAGAACAGGTGAATCAGAATAGAACAGGTGAATCAGAATAGAACAGGTGAATTAGAATAGAACAGTTGCGCTAGTAAGCAAGCCATGGAGTAGGTCTTGTTTTTCTGAGCTCCTGCAGAAATTGTATTATTCTTCGATGCAACGGAGCACCGATCTCTATTTTCCCAGCGTTGCTCGTGACCGTACCGCTTTCAACAATGTCAAAAGTCTGCTCTGTGGACGGACCGACGTTCGGTATGGTGTAGCTTTTCCTACCCGGCTTCGTATAACACAACGGCACCGAGAACGAGTTCCAAGACCACCCCCCCTCCCCCATAAGGCAATGGCCTTCGAAAAGGCAAACATTCTACAAAGGTTGGACGAAGCAAATGACTAAATGTTCACCTATTTGGCAAAGGCAGACTCAGTCTCTCTCTTTTAGATATAGCGTTTCCAAGTGGCATCGGTTGATGTTATTATTATTAGGTAACGTTAATGCTTTAATTCTGGCGAGTCAATTCTCCTTTTGTCTTCGGTTTTATTTTATTACTAGTCTAGTAATATCACTCTATGTCCTTCTTTAAAAGATGTTACTGCTGTAAGATTTATAAAATGTTTTATACGTTCTTTTAAAAACAGCCTAGTTTTTAGGGGGGGGGGTTGTTAATAAATAAATATTTCTTACTTATTTATTATGCTACAACTTGTTTTAAATCCTTCACTATTTCAGCAGGGCTCTCTACTCCAGAGGTTTGGTGTTCCCCACTATAAGCACTTTATGTGTGGATACGTTTGCGCGGGGATTATCGGTTACCATCTTCTATTAGATGACCAGGGAGGGTTTTCTTTTTCATACCAGACTTCAGAGTACTGTTTATTTATTTATTTTTTATTTTTTATTTTTTAGTCTACTTTTTGAGTTTTTCATTTGCTCTTTTTGGAGAGAAAAAATATATGGGTTAGTTCTTATTGTCATCTGGCATCTATCCTTTTCCCACCTGACTATACATGCCAAATATCACGAGAGGGACAGCTGGTTGCTTTATATGGCTAATATCACGAGAGGGACAGCTGGTTGCTTTATATGGCTAATATCATGAGAGGGACAGCTGGTTGCTTTACATGGCTAATATCATGAGAGGGACAGCTGGTTGCTTTACATGGATAATATCATGAGAGGGACAGCTGGTTGCTTTACATGGATAATATCACGAGAGGGACAGCTGGTTGCTTTATATGGCTAATATCATGAGAGGGACAGCTGGTTGCTTTACATGGCTAATATCACGAGAGGGACAGCTGGTTGCTTTACATGGATAATATCACGAGAGGGACAGCTGGTTGCTTTACATGGATAATATCACGAGAGGGACAGCTGGTTGCTTTATATGGATAATATCACGAGAGGGACAGCTGGTTGCTTTATATGGATAATATCACGAGAGGGACAGCTGGTTGCTTTATATGGATAATATCATGAGAGGGACAGCTGGTTGCTTTACATGGATAATATCACGAGAGGGACAGCTGGTTGCTTTACATGGATAATATCACGAGAGGGACAGCTGGTTGCTTTACATGGATAATATCATGAGAGGGACAGCTGGTTGCTTTACATGGATAATATCACGAGAGGGACAGCTGGTTGCTTTATATGGATAATATCATGAGAGGGACAGCTGGTTGCTTTATATGGATAATATCATGAGAGGGACAGCTGGTTGCTTTATATGGCTAATATCATGAGAGGGACAGCTGGTTGCTTTACATGGCTAATATCACGAGAGGGACAGCTGGTTGCTTTACATGGATAATATCACGAGAGGGACAGCTGGTTGCTTTATATGGATAATATCACGAGAGGGACAGCTGGTTGCTTTATATGGATAATATCACGAGAGGGACAGCTGGTTGCTTTATATGGATAATATCATGAGAGGGACAGCTGGTTGCTTTACATGGATAATATCATGAGAGGGACAGCTGGTTGCTTTATATGGATAATATCATGAGGGACAGCTGGTTGCTTTATATGGCTAATATCATGAGAGGGACAGCTGGTTGACTTTACATGGCTAATATCACGAGAAGGACAGCTGGTTGCTTTACATGGCTAATATCATGAGAGGGACAGCTGGTTGCTTTACATGGCTAGGCCTAATATCATGAGAGGGACAGCTGGTTGACTTTACATGGCTAGGCCTAATATCATGAGGGACAGCTGGTTGCTTTACATGGCTAATATCATGAGATATTAGCTGTCTAGAGCATACCGGACTGCTAGCTGAAGAGGTCCATCAGCCAATTTCTTGGGATACTATATTTGCCAATAGGCCTGGACCCTTTTACCACACGGAGCCCTGCTGATCCATCACGACTGATCTGCCGACGTAACAGCACGAAGGGGGCTACAACAGACTTCTTCCATCACCACATCCCTCTAAGGCCCTTCTGCTAGCTCCGGCCCGCTAGATCCGGCCTGCTAGCTGTCTGAATCGCCGTGTCTCCAGCTCGCCTAGCCTCCCACTGGTCCCTATGATCACTCAGCTATGCATGCCTCTCCCTAATGTCAATATGTCTTGTCCCTTGCTGTTTTGGTTAGTGATTATTGTCATATTTCACTGCAGAGACTCCAGCCCTGCTCAATATGCCTCAGCGAACCCTCTTGTCCCACCTCCCACACATGCAGAGACCTCACCTGGTTTAATTTATGTCTCTAGAGGCAAAACCTCTCTCATCGTCACTCAATGCCTAGGTTTATCTCCACTTTATTCACATCCTACCATACCTTCATATTCGTCGTCAAACCCACTGGCTCCAGGTCATCTATAAGTCTTTGCTAGGTAAAGCACCACCTTATCTCAGCTCACTGGTCACCATAGCAGCACCCAGCCGTAGCATGCGCTCCAGCAAGTATATTTCACTGGTCACCCCCAAAGCCTATTCCTCCTTTGGCCGCCTCTCCTTCCAGTTCTCTGCTGCCAATGACTGGAACAAATTGCAAAAATCACTGAAGCTGGAGACTCATATATCCCTCACTAACTTTAAGCACCAGCTGTCAGAGCAGCTCACAGATCACTGCACCTGTACAGAGCCCATCTGTAAATAGCCCATCCAACTACCTCATCCCCATACCGTTATTATTATTTTTTTTAAATTTTGCTCCTTTGCACTCCAGTATCTCTACTCACACATTCATCTTCTGCACATCTATCACTCCAGTGTTTAATTGCTAAATTGTAATTATTTCGCCACCATGGCCTATTTATTGCTTTACCTCCCTTAACTGACCTCATTTGCACACACTGTATATAAATTATAGTGCAATATAGTACGGGAAAGCGGCGGTGCGTTTGGACAATTTAGTAAACACGGCAGTAAATAAAACCATCTGTCTAGTCCAGGACCAGAGTCTACACCGACCGGTGTGCTATAGCCAATCAGAGCTACAGTAAGCCTTTATACAAACAAGCCATTTGCCACATAGGCCTGCCAACATTCACTTTGAACTGGACTGTGTGTTTACAGGCAGTTGCAACAGCGCGTCTTTAGATCATTGGAACTAATTCGCCAAAAGCCACAAAATACACCTGAATGAATTTCTGTAAATATGTAAACACCACGGGAGTCCTCTTACATTTGGGAACTTTACAGTCTTATTGATCAGACAACCATGAAAAGGTAGGCTCTCACTTCCTCAGTTATGCACATCAACAACAACAAGATCAACAACTAATGCTAGCCAGAGCAAGATGAGCTAAAATTTAAGGAAGGAACATTAGATAAACCCTCTGAAAATGTTCAGCTAGTTGGCCGTCAAAATTGCACTGATAAACAACAGGGAATTGTAGTCTCCTCATCCTTCTGCAGCTTGCCTGCCAATGTATGCTTGTCCCAACCAAGCACCCAAGCTAACTGGCTAAAGTTGGCTAGCTTGCTAGCTACTTCCAGACACAAATGAGAGAACACCTCACTCTGACCATTTTACTTGCAGTAGCAGAGCTGGTTATCTAGAACGTTCTTAACTAACCTTACTTTTTTTTTTTTTGCCTACGTTTACTGACACTGGCCGGTGTTAAGGCATTTGTAAATTCCTCAATTGTTCTGCGCTCTGGCACACTCAGACGAGAGTGCTCTGAAATCAGAGTAGATAGCCAAGAGATACGCTAACTGGATAACAGCCATTCAACTTCTTGCTAGCTAACCAAATGACAACTGCATCTCTAGCTGTGTATAGCCACCGGAAAACAATATGAGGGGGGAAAAGTAATTCACTCATTCACTCCTCCAATGGCATGACATCCTCCTAGCAGCTAGCTAGCTAACGTTAGGCACTGTATTTTTAGCTTGCTACATAAATAGATACGCTAGCCTATTAGCCACGTTATGACTGACTTGTGATCATTGCCCTTTGCTAGTTTGATTGGATTGACATTCATTTAATTTAACCTTTTATTTAACTAGGGCAAGTCAGTTAAGAACCAATTCTTATTTACAACGACGACCTACCGGGGAACAGTGGGTTAAACTGCCTTGTGTCATTGGCAGAACGTGAGCTCGGAAACAGACACAGCTGTAGGCTATTTGCTCAAGGGATAAGAAGCAGTGGTTAACTTGAGTGGCACCTTAGTTACCTTAGCCTTAGTGCAAAATAAGTGCAAAATAAGTGCAAAATTGAAGAAAATCGTGTGACAATGAAGTGTAAAAGTGATTACTGTAACCAGAGAGACAATAAGACAAAAACAAATGACGAAAGAAGTGATGGATAAGAGTTTAAGTGTTGTAACTACAAAGATCAACAAAGCATTTAAGAGTTGGGCACTTTAAGAGAATCCTCTTGTAACTTAGCCTTAGCCTTAGTTACATTTGTCCAGAAGATTGAGTCATTGAAACAGAAACAGTGTATCCCGGATGGAGGCAGCAAACAATGTACCTCATCAGCTGTGATTTACAACCCGATAGCAATATTTTTTTGGACTACCAACAGTAAACAATGTACCAGTCCAGCTGTGGTTTACAACCTGATAGCAGTATGTTTTGTACTACCAACAGTAAACAATGTACCTCGTCAGCTGTGATTTACAACCCGATAGCAATATTTTGAATTGGTGAATTATATTAATCATGCATTGAACTGCATCCATCTATTCTGCCAACAATCCCTTAGTGTACGTCATGGAATGTTAGAGTCAAATAGAAACTATTTTTTAAAACCTCTTATAAAGTTGGTTTTGTAGCATAAACTGGGAAAATGATAATTGGACTGATATTATGATTTGTCGTCTATTTGTTTCAGATCTGCAAAGTAGTTAAAACGCTGTCAGTTCCACTTTAAAGATTAGATCACCGGTTACTTTGTGTGCTAAACGTGAAATGGTTGTTGCAATGGGAAGTAATAGTTGTACATTTAGATTGGGAAATGCTTAATGGTTGTGTTTTTGGATTCTTATGATTGGTAGCTTAGTATATCAGAGTGAATGGACTGCTTATCCTTTAACATCATGCATCCAAAGCTAATAATTATATGCATATTCTAGTTTCTGGGCAGGAGTAATAATCAGATTAAATCGGGTACGTTTTTTATCCGGCCGTGAAAATACTGCCCCCTATCCATAACAGGTTAACATCATGCTGTGTGTTTAGGCCTTTCCCCAACTAAAAAAAATGTTTAGTCCACCTGAAAGTCGTCTGTTCTTTATACCAATCGATTGGTAAAAAAAAATGTAACCGTGTATTTTTCCATATATAGACAGACCCTATGTATGTGAGTGTGTTTTGATGCTTTAAGCTTACGGTTTGATGAAATAAGACAAATGCCTCAAGAGGGCACCAGAGATCTAGATAACCAGAATAAAAAAAAACTTAACCTGACGCATCTATTCTCCTCCCGCTCCTGCTGGTTTTCGCAGATCCTGACGTTACTCTCCTGAAGTTGTCGGTAATAGGCTACATGAGGAGTCAATTTATCTTACCGTTTCTACCAATGTCAGTTAGGGTTTTTCATTTGCACATTTTTTGTGAAACAGTTTCATTACATTTCAATAACGTCTTACTATCTCAAAATCCTTGTAATGTTGTTAATCTAAATTTTATCCAAATCTAAATGAAAATGCTAAACCTTAAAAGTAACTTCTATTGCCAACTAAGTAAAAATAGCCTACATAAAAATAAATGTAAAACATTGCAGCCTCCAGGTAGAAAATATCCTGATAAAAATAAATATCCTATAAATCACATTGGCTACACATGACCTGTCAGCAACCAACTTAAAACATTGTATCAACTTTTAACTTGGGTCCGGCCAGAAACTTGCTCTAGCGAACTTGCAAAATTTGGAAAATATTCTGGGCCCTTAAGAGTTTTTGTTTTATTTAATTTAACCTTTTATTTAACTAGGGCAAGTCAGTTAAGAACCAATTCTTATTTACAACGACGACCTACCGGGGAACAGTGGGTTAAACTGCCTTGTGTCATTGGCAGAACGTGAGCTCGGAAACAGACACAGCTGTAGGCTATTTGCTCAAGGGATAAGAAGCAGTGGTTAACTTGAGTGGCACCTCAAATGTTCTACTGCTTGAGCTCCTGTTCCTCTTACAGAATATTAGATCAAAAGTATTGTGGAACTCCTGTACCCAAATATAAAAACAGTACCAGCACCCAAAATGAGTACCGGAACCTATTTCAGTCCAAGTCAAGCACCGATAAGAATTAATCAGGTAAGCTTATTTTATGACATTCCCACTAGATCAGAGCATGACATTTTGTGGGAGAGAGCTGGAAAGATTGCTCATGTACATTGAGTAACTATTGGAATTCTCAATTGATGTAAAAACATACTTTGTTTGCTTTTGAAGAAAACATTTACTTTGAGAAGCTCCACAGGTCATTAGTGGTGGTGTGTTAGGCCAATCAGAAATACTATCATATATCTCCCAATGGACACATTTTATAGGCCTACATTTATGCATAATCAGGTAGCCTATAGGACTACTTCTATGCGTAATCAGGTGCACGTCCTTACTCAACATTGACAGGAGCCCTCCAAGCAAAAGACAATGACTAAATTGACAAAAAACTTGGAAATGGAATGAAATAAAGCAAAACTTGTTTCTTACAAGTGTAGAACGGGTTGTGCGCTCTGTAAACAGCATGTCCACTCTGACAATGAGAAGTGTAAAAGACTGGAATAATAATATTGATTAATTAACAGAAATTACCGTAACCAAAGTAATACACATAGTAGATTATAAATTATAGGAATTAATGGTAAATGTACTACTGGTGATGCGTGTAACAGGGAATTGATATACACTAACAATCAAACACAATCAATTCACACAATGAAGTTATGAAACAATGAATGTGCACAAATTGGCAGGAGAGAGCACATTCTGGAGAGAGAAGTGCATTGTGCATCTGGGCGCCAGGTTAATCTGATGTCTACATTGGCCATGCAACATTTACGGTGATAAACCTCAGCAGAAGTCAGGACATTCATACTTTTTTCGCTTTGCTGAGCCGTGCAGAGTTGTTGTCAAGGAAAGTGAGTTTGCGTTTTCTACAGGATGTACCGCCCCCCACCTACCGTCAACCAATCATGTCAAAACAGAGCTATGCAGAGCCCTCCGCATTGTTACAGCATTTGGGAGGCGCATGGCTATAGAGTACGGAGCTCGATTTGGTTATGTGAGCTTCATAGTGAGTACACAGAAATTGAAATTGAATCGATTTCAAAGATCTCTATAAAGCCAATGTCCCTCCCCTGACACTCCGCCGGAAACAGGATCTTGAACGCTGTGATTGACTTTCTCTTTCTTTTGGCGGAAAGAATTAACACTGTTAAAATGCTTTCGGAAAGTATTCAGACCCCTTGACTTTTTCCACATTTTGTTACGTTACAGACTTATTCTAAAATGGATTAAATAAAAACTAATCCTCAGCAATCCACACACAATACCTCATAATGACATCACAATACCCCATAATGACATCACAATACCCCATAATGACATCACAATACCCCATAATGACAAATTGAAAACAGGTTTTTAGACATTTTTGCACATAAACAAAAACTGAAATACTTTATTTACATAAGCATTCAGACCCTTTTCTATGAGACTCGAAATTGAGCTCAAGTACATCCTGTTTCCATTGATCATCCTTGAGATGTTTCTACAACTTGATTGGAGTCCACCTGTGGTAAATTCAATTGATTGGACATGATTAGGAAAGGCACACACCTGTCTATATAAGGTCTAACAGTTGACAATGCATGTCAGAGCAAAAACCAAGCCATGAGGTCGAAGGAATTGTCCGTAGAGCTCCAAGACAGGATTGTGTCGAGGCACAGATCTGGGGAAGGGTACCAAAAAATGTCTGCAGCATTGAAGGTCCCCAAGAACACAGTGGCCTCCATCATTCTTAAATGGAAGAGGTTTGGAACCACCAAGACTCTTCCTAGAGCTGGCCGCCCAGCCAAACTGAGCAATCAGGGGAGAAGGGCCTTGGTTGGGGAGGTGGCCAAGAAACCGATGGTCAATCTGACAGAGCTCCAGAGTTCCACTGTGGAGATGGGAGAAACTTCCAGAAGGACAACCATCTCTGCAGGACTCCACCAATCAGGCCATTATGGTAGAGTGGCCAGACGGAAGCCACTCCTCAGTAAAAGGAACATGACAACCCCCTTGGAGTTTGCCAAAAGGCTCCTAAAGGACTCTCAGACCATGAGAAACAAGATTCTCTGCTCTGATGAAACCAAGATTGAACTTTTTGGCCTGAATGTCAAGCGTCACGTCTGAAGGAAACCTGGCATCATCCCTACGATGATGCATGGTGGTGGCAGCATCATGCTGTGGGGATGTTTTTCAGCAGCAGAGACTGGGAGACTAGTCAGGATCAAGGCAAAGATGAAAGGAGCAAAGTACAGAGAGATCCTTGATGAAAACCTGCTCCGGACCTCAGACTGGGGGCGAAGGTTCACCTTCCAACAGGACATTGACCCTAATCACACAGCCAAGACAACGCAGGAGTGGCTTCGGGACAAGTCTCTGATTGTCCTTGAGTGGCCCAGCCAGAGCCCGGACTTGGACCCGATCAAACATCTCTGAAAAGATCTGAAAATAGCTGTGCAGCGACACTCCCCATCCAACCTGACAGAGCTTGAGAGGATCTGCAGAGAAGACTGGGAGAAACTCCCCAAATACAGGTGCGCCAAGCTTGTAGCTTCATACCCAAGAAGACTTAAGGCTGTAATCGTTGCCAAAGGTGCTTCAACAAAGTACTGAGTAAAGGGTCTGAATACTTATGTAAATGTGATATTTACATAAGTATATTTTTAAGAAAATAAATGTGCTTTGTCATTATGAGGTATTGTGTGTAGATTGATGAGGGGGGGGAAAAAACAATTGAATCAATTTTAGAATAAGGCTGTAACCTAATAAAATGTGGAAAAAGGCAAGGGTCTGAACACTTTCCGAAGGCACTGTATTACCTAAACGTTTATACTTATTTAAATGTATTCCTATTTTTCTGACAAAATCTTTTTTTTTTATCTCCATAGATAAACTGTTGATATCTGGAACAAGAAAAACCCTTGGCTACGTAAGAGCGTATTGCAGAGATCTCGTTGCCAGTGTGGACTAGCACTTCCTAACTTTCAATATTATTACTGGGTAGCTAATATAAGAATCATTCTATATTGGATGACATGAAAGCCCTGATGTTAGAGTCCCCAAAATGGTTATCTCTTCCTGTGTCCTCACCTCCTCCAGCAGCCTTACTCTGCTCTAAACTAGCTGAGCCTGTTTCCAAATACATAAAAAAAATAAAAACCTGTTGTGAAACATTCTCTAAAAATCAGGAAACAGTTCAGGCTATCGTTTGGTCTTAGTGAATTCTCAACTTCTGCCCCATTATTAAGGAATACCTGGGATAGGATATAGTAATCCTTCTAACCCCCCCCCCAGAAAAAAAGATATAGATGTACTATTGTAAAGTGGTTGTTCCACTGGATATCATAAGGTGAATGCACCAATTTGTAAGTCGCTCTGGATAAGAGCGTCTGCTAAATGACGTAAATGAGAAATGTAAATTAAAGAACCATACATTCTCTCCATAATTATTAGACGGCGTTTCACATCTGGTCTGGAAAAGGGATCTCCTCGCGGAACGGCTTGTTCATTTATATGGATTTAGCATCTTTTGAACAGTTAGTACAAAAGTTCAATATTCCTTGATCCCGTTTCTTTTAGGTATCTACAACTGTGTAGTTTGTATCGTCATACTCTAGTTACTTCCCATCATGCACAACTAACCTCATTTCTAGACTCCAGTTTTAAAGTGAACCCTTTATATCAAATGGGGGGAGGGGGAGGCATTCGTTTGGTCTATGCGTTACGAAACTCACACAATCTGGAACCTTTGAACTCTCTTAAGAACCAACGGGAAGATGATTACAAATTACATTATTTGGCAGAATACGCTTCAGAGAATACATTCTTCATCCATATGTCTAAGACATGTTGTAATTTAAAAATAGTTCAATCGGTTGCATTTGTAAAAAAGTCAAAATGATCCAAGCTGAGAACAGAAATGGATCCCACTTGTGACCGACGTAAGCAGGCATTACCCATGTTTTGGTCATGCACGAACTCTCCTAGCTATATGAATTTCAGACGTTTTCTAAGATACTGGAGAGACCTATAGAACCTTCTGTCTTTATTGCATCATTCAGAGTGGCACCGCAGGAGGCCCCTCTGAACAGTTCTATAGGAGTGGCACCGCAGGAGGCCCCTCTGAACAGTTCTATAGGAGTGGCACCGCAGGAGGCCCCCTCTAAACAGCTCTATGGAGTGGCACCGCAGGAGGCCCCTCTAAACAGTTCTATGGAGTGGCACCGCAGGAGGCCCCCTCTAAACAGTTCTATGGAGTGGCACCGCAGGAGGCCCCTCTAAACAGTTCTATGGAGTGGCACCGCAGGAGGCCCCTCTAAACAGTTCTATGGAGTGGCACCGCAGGAGGCCCCTCTAAACAGTTCAATGGAGAGGCATCGCAGGAGGCCCCTCTAAAGTTATATGGAGTGGCACCGCAGGAGGCCCCTCTAAACAGTTCTATGGAGTGGCATCGCAGGAGGCCCCCTCTAAACAGTTCTAATGAGTGGCACCGCAGGAGGCCCCTCTAAACAGTTCTATGGGCAACAGGCTGGTATGTACTACTCTTCTAGCTAGACGTCTTCTCTACTATCTAAGTGGAAGGATGGGTTTCCTCCTACTTTAACCATTGGATGAAGGAAGTTCTGTAACATCTCAAGCTAGAGAAAATACTTTGTTAGGGGATCTGCAATTGCATTTTATAATATCTGGCAACCTTTCTTATTCTTTGTAGAATACATGGGCTAAATTCACAACTTCATAAACTAACCCAAATTAGAATTTCTATCACTATTATTTACTCTTCTTTACTTTTTGTTTGATCATATCTTCGTTTTTTGGTTTTGTTGTCACGTCCTGACCAGTATAAGGGGTTATTTGTGATTGTAGTTTGGTCAGGACGTGGCAGAGGGTATTTGTTTTATGTGGTTCGGGGTGGTGGTTTGTTTAGAAGGGTGTTTGATTTATTATTTCCGGGTTTTGGGTTTTGTTCTATGTTTTTGTATTTCTATGTTCTTTCTAGTTTAGTAATTTCTTTGTTAGGTAATTGGGTGTTGGACTCTCAATTGGAGGCAGGTGTTTGTAGTTGCCTTTGATTGAGAGTCCTATATATAGGGATGTGTTTTGTTTGTTAATTGTGGGTAGCTGTTTTTGCATTGCGTTGGTGTAGCACGCGAAACTGTTTCATGGCGCTGTTTATTGTTTTTTTTTGGTGTTCACATTCAATAAATATAATGAGCACGCAACCCGCTGCGCCTTGGTCCTCTCTTCACAATGACAGCCATTACATTTGTTATTTGATTATATTACTCAAATTCTTTATCATGCCTGTTTAAGTCTGGTTTGGGGTGGGGCTCTGTTAGAGCATGGTGGGTTAGGGTAGTCAGTTCATCTCTCCCGGCTATTACCCGGGCCAGGGCTTCAAACCAACAACCTTCTGACTACTGGTCCTATTCTGTAATCTTCGTCTACCTACCTCATAGACTGAAACGTTGTAGGAAGGCTGGGTGAACGACAACGCAGAGGAGCTGAGCTGGGCCTGGACCCCGTCGGAGAGGTGGTGCAAGAGCAGGAGGTGCAGGGGGAGGAGGAGGAGGAGTTGGGCGGAGCGAGGAAGAGAAGTAGAAGTCTGTGTGATGCCCCGAGGGTTCACTGTCATCGCCATCCCATCACTCAGTCAACCTGAAAACAGAGAGAGGAGGAAGAAAATCATTGTTTAAATATTATTCCCGATCCTCTTTATATGAGCCACGTTACAATTCCCACCAAGTGGGTTAATCCTACAGATTTGGTGCGATGCTTAGGGTGTTTGCTTATCATGTCAGTGCCCCGGGTTTACTTCCCTGCCTCGCTGTTCGCTAAAATATTCACCTGTTACCAGACTTGGGTCACCTTCAAATACTGTTGTCCAATACGTGAGGTGCAATGTGATGTAGCTTGCCTGGAGCGATGAAAATAAATTGTAGCAAAAGTGCAAACTCTAAAGGTCGTTTCCCACATATAGATTACGCCTAGTCTTGGATTAAAAAGCAAGATCAATGGAGATTGTGTGTATCTCAATGTAATAGACATACTGGTATTGACCCAGAACTGATTGTTGTTACTTTCAACTGTTGTTAATCTCAAACACCCAGAACTAAAAATGTTACATAATTACATCATTAAAATTATGTTTTGTGTATCTGTCCACCAGATATTAATCGTTACCTAAATTAAGACAATGATAACAAATTATGTTTTATAAAATAGTGACCTGAATTAACGTTACCATAAATACTAAAAATAATAATTACCGTTTAACACATGTGCACTCAAATCATTGGGGGACATAACCACTCACTGTTCAGTTCAGCGGAGCGAACATAAAAACATCCTTCTATTCTCTGCTTTCAAACAATCAAATGGCTTCTTAATACAGCGGTAGAGAGAGAGAGGTAGAGAGTAGAGGTAGAGAGAGAGAGGTAGAGATAGATAGATAGATAGATAGATAGATAGATGTTCTAAAGTAGTGCACTGTTTAGGGAATAGGGTGTCATTAGGGACGAAACCCTGGATTGTTCAAAGATTTGGTTATAATTTGAAGGAATCCCACTAGGCTATGTTTTCAGATTCACTTTTTGTAGTGTGACATTGCTTCATGAATTTCTAATGTAGTGTTTTCTCTCTCTCTCTCTCTCTCAATTCAAATCAAGGGCTTTATTGGCATGGGAAAATTTAACATTTCCAAAGCAATGTGCCTCAATCTCTCTCTCTCATATTTATAGTGGCATATAGAATAATATGTGTCAAAACAAATAGATTCCTGTCACTAAAAGTACATTCACAGTACAGCATTATTATAGATGTCCCTTCATTGGCTAATGCACTACACAGCACGACACACAATAGCTATGCAGATGTTGATTTTTGCTCTTCTCACAGATCAATACAAGAGGTTGCTAAACAGATGCATGGAACCAATGTCACATTATTGTCCAATGAACCAACAGTGTCGCAAATCTATTTGTGTAGAATCAATGATGGAATTCCGATAGATTTTTTTTTTTTTTTCATGCATCACCCGTTCCCGGCCAGTCCCGTGCGCGACCTTATTTCCTGGATCAGTGGGGCTCGAGATGATCAGGACACATCCCTCCTACTGTAATTAGTTATTAGCGAGAAGCATTATCCAACTGTGTCAAAGGCCTACAATGGATTTTTTTTTTTTTTACAGAAGCCGATTCCACCACTGTACAGATTCTAATTCCACGAATAGTTATAATTTAGCCTTTTCATCTGAACTCGGTTATATTGGACCTCAACCCGGACCAACGAACGCACACACATTGATTAACTGAAATGCACGGCTATCACAACTTCACACAGAAACAAAACTTTAGCCTATAGGAGAAATGCATGGCAATAATGAAAACATTTTCAAACAGCCCAGAAACTGTGGCAGTCTCATTCAGCCCCCTCTAGACAATTGCTGAGAAAAAGATCCCAAAAGGAAAGAGCGAAAGAGAGAATTTCTTACATTCGGATGAGGGGAAAAAATCCAAGCAAATTATCTTTAGAGTGCGCGCTTCAACACATCCTATAGGACTGGCGAGTGGCGTAACACACGACGGAGGCACAGAGAGAGCTAAACATACTCTCTCTCTCTCTCTCTCTCTCTCTCCAGTTGAGTCATGTTGTGTTGGTTGAGTAGGCATTGATGTTGACCACCCGGGGGCACGCTGTGCGCGCACACAGATCCCTCTGCCACGGAACTGAGGTTGCTCCCCACACAGGCACGTACACTACATGACCAAAAGTATGTGGACACCTGCTTGTTGAACATCTCATTCCATAATCATGGGCATTAATATGGAGTTGGTCCCCCCCATTTGCTGCTATAACAGCCTCCACTCTCCTGGGAAGGCTTTCCACTAGATGTTGGAACATTGCTGCTATAACAGCCTCCACTCTTCTGGGAAGGCTTTCCACTAGATGTTGGAACATTGCTGAGGGGACTTGTTTCCGTTCAGCCACAAGAGCATTAGTGAGGTCGGGCACAGTGCTTTGTGCACCGGGGAACTGTCATGCTGAAACAGGAAAAGGCCTTTTCCAAACTGTTGCCACGTTAAGATTTCCCTTTACTGAAATTAAGGGGCCTAGCCCGAACCATGAAAAAAAAATCCCCAGACCATCATTCCTCCTCTTACACTATGCATTGGGGCAGGTGGCGTTCTCCTGGCATCTGCCAAACCCATATTCATCCTTTGGACTGCCAGATGGTGAAGCGTAACTCATCACTCCAGAGAACGCGTTTCCAACTGCTCCAGAGTCCAATGGCAGCGAGCTTTCCACCACTCCAGCCGACGCATGGCATTGCGCATGGTGATCTTAGCCTTGTGTGCGGCTGCTCGGCCATGGAAACCCATTTCATGAAGCTTCCAAACATACAGTTATTGTGCTGATATTTGCTTCCAGAGGCAGTTTGATACTCAGTATTTAGTGTTGCAACAAAGGACAGACAATTTTTTTACGCACTAGGCGCTGTCCTCTTCTGTGAGCTTGTGTGGCCTACCACTTTAAGGCTGAACCATTGTTGTGCCTAGACATTCACAATAACAGCACTTACAGTCGACCAGGGCAGCTCTAGCAAGGTAGAAATGTGATGAACTGACTTGTTGGAAAGACGGCATCCTATGACCTCTGCCACATTGAAAGTCACTTAGCTCTTCGGTAAGGCCATTCTACTGCCAATGTTTGTCAATAGAGATTGCATAGCAATGTGTTTCGATTTTATACACTTGCCAGCAACAGGTTTAGCTGAAATAGCCAAATCCACAAATTTTGAAGTGGTGTCTTCATACTTTTGAATAAATAGTGTATCAGTAGTAGGAAGAATTAATGATGTAAATGTTCTGATGATTATTCCCCATTTGAGGCACTCGCTAGCAATCCTTAGTAGACTCACAAACCATATTAAGACTAGTACAATAGCAATGACAGCCTACTTTGATTCACATTTCCCCCCCCCCCCATTACACATACCAATTTTATTGTTTCTTTATTTGGTAGTTTAATAATGCTGAAGAAAAAAAAAGTTCATGGTTAAACATTAAACGGACAGAATGACAGACCACTTTTAATTTTCTACTTCAATAATGTCACTTGATGAGAAAAGCACCGACATGAATTCTTAACATTTGAAATGATGTGTAATTAGTTTTTTCTCGAATCGTCGATGTTCTCGATGTTTCCCGAGTCACATCGGCCATTTCCGGAAGTATCAAAGAGAACGAGGAATGCACGGATAAGTTGTTAGGCTAAGCTCCACATATTTTATCCTCCACATCTTAAATTAAATCGGGTTTATCCGTTTACAGTGGGTTTAATGTAAAACTTGTTGTTAGTACCATGTCGCTTCTGTGTTACAACAAAGGATGTGGTCAACGTTTTGAGGCAGACGACAACCCCGATGGTAAGCTAGCCAACGTTAGCCTAGCCTACTGTTACAGTAGCCGGTTAACTACTACATAAACAACATGCTCGTTTTTTTTTGGTGATTTAATTAAAAGTATTTATTTAACTGTACGATTAGTTAGTTAACACGTTGAACAATATCAAATGTGATCTATGCTGATGCCTAGTCATTTTTACCCGGCACAATTGATCTGTCACTTGTAACGTACACTCCTGTAGTTTATTCCACTTCTTGCTATTTGGATTTGTACATATATATATATATTTTTTTAAACTCTGAATCAGTGGAAATGGCTCCTAAGTAAGTATTTCAATGTATTTTTGTATTTGGCGCATGTAAAAAATAAAATAAAAAATACAATTTGATTTGATTTATCCAGTCAACTTTTGATTCTTAGCTAGCAGTGCTAACGTTAGCTAGCTATCTACCTCGCCGCCTAGGACTCTAGTAGCTACTGTTGCTAGCAACGTTAGCATGTATTCTCTTAATAAACGTTGAATATCCACGTTTAGGGGGACTATCGTTATCTTTTAATTAGTGACGGGATGATTTGATAGCGAAGCGAACGACATTTCGATGCCTGTTATCAAAGCACTAACGTTACTGTACGGTTTCGACACAACGTATCAAAGCAGAGGGAAGAGATAGGGCCATGAATATGTCTCCCTCCTGCATGTGGCGTTGTTTTATTTAATAGAATGAACATTTCGTAATGCTTAAATTGTTACTAGTGTTCGGATTTAAGTAAGACACGTTTTGAAAAAAAAAAACACTTTATATCGGAGATGGTTATGCATATTCATGATTCAGGCTACTAGCATAGCGCCTCCACATTTGAATAAGGGGCGGCTGACGTCAACAACCATCATCGAATATTCAAATTAAGATTACAATACGTAGTGCTGCCTCTACGTGATGACGACTTTTGAATCTTCTTCTTTTGGGTCGAACTACATTCAAGCTTTGTTGTCGCCACCAACTGGACTGGGGGGGAAGAAAAGTAAATTCCATACCTGTAGGGAAAAATCAGCGTTAGCTAGCTAACTGCTAGGAGGATGTCATGCCATTGGAGGAGTGAATGAGTGACTGTGACTTTTTCCCCCTCGTATCGTTTTCCAGTGGCTATAACATTACACAGATAGATATGCAGTTATCATTTGGTTATCTAGCAAGAAAGTTGAACGGCTGTTATCCAGTTAGCATATCTCTTGCGTTCGTAAATTCAGAGTGCAGAATAACTGATGAATTTACAAATGCCTTAACACTGGCTGAATATGACAGTAAGCGTAGGCAAAAAAAATTAAAAAAAAATAAGGTTAGTTAAGAACGCTCTAGATGAGCTAAAATCTAACGAAGGAACATTAGATAGAACCTCACAAACTGTTTCAGCTAGTTGGCAGTCAAAATTGCACTGATAAACAATGGGGAAGCACCCAAGCTAACTGGCTAAAGCTGGCTAGCTAGCTCCTTCCAGACACAAATGAGAGAACACCTCACTGACCATTTTACTTGCAAGTAAAATGGTCAGTGAGGTGTTGCTGATCTTGTTGTTGTTGATGTGTATAACAGAGGGAGAGAGAGCCTACCTTTTTATGTTGTTTTCTTTTTTATTTCACCTTTATTTAACCAGGTGGGCCAGTTGAGAACAAGTCCTTTATTTAACCAGGTAGGCCAGTTGAGAACAAGTCCTTTATTTAACCAGGTAGGCCAGTTGAGAACAAGTCCTTTATTTAACCAGGTAGGCCAGTTGAGAACAAGTCCTTTATTTAACCAGGTAGGCCAGTTGAGAACAAGTCCTTTATTTAACCAGGTGGCTAGTTGAGAACAAGTCCTTTATTTAACCAGGTAGGCCAGTTGAGAACAAGTCCTTTATTTAACCAGGTGGCCAGTTGAGAACAAGTCCTTTATTTAACCAGGTAGGCCAGTTGAGAACAAGTCCTTTATTTAACCAGGTAGGCCAGTTGAGAACAAGTCCTTTATTTAACCAGGTAGGCCAGTTGAGAACAAGTCCTTTATTTAACCAGGTTAGGCTAGTTGAGAACAAGTCCTTTATTTAACCAGGTAGGCCAGTTGAGAACAAGTCCTTTATTTAACCAGGTAGGCTAGTTGAGAACAAGTCCTTTATTTAACCAGGTAGGCCAGTTGAGAACAAGTCCTTTATTTAACCAGGTAGGCCAGTTGAGAACAAGTTCTCATTTACAATTGCGACCTGGCCAAGATAAAGCAAAGCAGTGCGACAAAAACAACAGAGTTACACATAAACAAAAGTACAGTCAATAACACAATAGAACATCTGTATACAGTGTGTGCAAATGAAGTAAGGAGGTAAGGCAATAAATAGGCCATAGTGGCGAAATAATTACAATTTAGCAATTTACACTGGAGTGATAGATGTGCAGATGATGATGTGCAAGTAGAAATACTGGTGTGCAAAAGAGCAGAAAAAAAAACAAATATGGGGATGAGGTAGTTGGTTGGGCTATTTACAGATGGGCTGTGTACAGGTACAGTGATCGGTAAGCTGTTCTGACAGCTGACGCTTAAAGTTAGTGAGGGAGATATAAATCTCCAACTTCAGTGATTTTTGCAATTCGTTCCAGTCATTGGCAGCAGAAAACTGGAAGGAAAGGCGGCCAAAGGAGGAATTGGCTTTGGGGGTGACCAGTGAGATATACCTGCTGGAGCGCGTGCTACGGGTGGGTGCTGCTATGGTGACCAGTGAGCTGAGATAAGGCGGAGCTTTACCTAGCAAAGACTTATAGATGACTTGGAGCCAGTGGGTTTGGCGACGAATATGTAGCGAGGACCAGCCAACGAGAGCATACAGGTCGCAGTGGTGGGTAGAATATGGAGCTTTGGTGACAAAACGGATGGCACTGTTATAGAGTGTTGGAGGCTATTTTGTAAATGACAACGCCGAAATCAAGGATCAGTAGGATAGTCCGTTTTACGAGGGTAAGTTCGGCAGCATGAGTGAAGGAGGCTTTGTTGCGAAATAGGAAGCCGATTCTAGATTTATTTTTGGATTGGAGAAGCTTAATATGATTCTGGAAGGAGAGTTTACAGTCTAACCAGACACCTAGGTATTTGTAGTTGTCCACATATTCTAAGTCAGAACCGTCCAGAGTAGTGATGCTAGTCGGGCGGGCGGGTGCGGGTAGTGATCGGTTGAAGAGCATGCGCTTAGTTTTACTTGCATTTAAGAGCAGTTGGAGGCCGTGGAAGGAGAGTTGTATGGCATTGAAGCTCGTCTGGAGGTTAGTTAACACAGTGTCCAAGGAAGGGCCAGAAGTATACAGAATGGTGTCGTCTGCGTAGAGGTGGATCAGAGAATCACCAGCAGCGAGAGCGATATCATTGATGTATACAGAGAAGAGAGTCGGCCCGAGAATTGAACCCTGTGGCACCCCCATAGAGAACGCAAGAGGTCCGGACAACAGGCCCTCCGATTTGACACACTGAACTATCAGAGAAGTAGTTGGTGAACCAGGCGAGGCAATCATTTGAAAAACCAAGGCTGTTGAGTCTGCCGATAAGAATACGGTGATTGACAGAGTCGAAAGCCTTGGCCAGGTCGATGAATACGGCTGCACAGTAATGTCTCTTATCGATGGCGGATATGATATTGTTTTGGACCTTGAGCGTGGCTGAGGTGCACCCATGACCAGCTCTGAAACCCGTTTGCAATGCGGAAAAGGTACGCTGGGATTCGAAGTGGTCGGTAATCTGTTTGTTGACTTGGCTTTCGAAGACCTTTAGAAAGACATGGTAGGATAGATATAGGTCTGTAGCAATTTGGGTCTGGAGTGTCACCCCCTTTGAAGAGGGGGAGATGACCGCGGCAGCTTTCCAATCTTTGGGAATCTCAGACGATACGAAGGAGAGGTTGAACAGGCTAGTAATAAGGGTTGCAACAATTGCAGCGGATAATTTTAGAAAGAGAGGGTCCAGATTGTCTAGGCCGGCTGATTTGTAGGGGTCCAGGTTTTGCAGTTCTTTAAGAACATCAGCTATCTGGATTTGGGTGAAGGAAGAATGGGGAAGGCTTGGGCGAGTTGCTATGGGGGGTGCAGGGCTGTTGGTAGGGTTAGCCAGGTGGAAAGCATGGCCATCCGTAGAAAAATGCTTATTGAAATGCTCAATTATAGTGGATTTATCGGTGGTGACAGTGTTTCCTATCCTCAGTGCAGTGGGCAGCTGGGAGGAGGTGCTCTTATTGTCCATGGACTTTACAGTGTCTCAGAACTTTTTTGTGTTTGTGCTACAGGATGCAAATTTCTGCTTGAAAAAAGCTAGCCTTAGCTTTCCTAACTGCCTGTGTATGTTTTAGGGAGCGTTTGATAGTGATGAGGGGTGGTCGTTTGACCGCTGACCCATAACGGATGCAGGCAGTGAGGCAGTGATCGCTGAGATCTTGGTTGAAAACAGCAGAGGTGTATTTGGAGGGCACGTTGGTTAGGATGATATCTATGAGGGTGCCCGTGTTTACGGCTTTGGGGTTTGTACCTGGTGGGTTCATTGACAATTTGTGAGAGATTGAGGGCATCAAGCTTAGATTGTAGGATGGCCGGGGTGTTAAGCATGTCCCAGTTTAGGTCACCTAGCAGCACGAGCTCTGAAGATAGATGGGGGGCAATCAGTTAACATCTGGTGTCCAGGGCACAGCTGGGGGCAGAGGGTGGTCTATAGCAAGAGGCAACGGTGAGAGACTTGTTTCTGGAAAGGTGGATTTTTAAAAGTAGAAGCTCAAATTGTTTGGGTACAGACCTGGATAGTAAGACAAAACTCTGCAGGCTATCCCTGCAGTAGATTGCAAAACCGCCCCCTTTGGCAGTTCTATCTTGTCAGAAAATGTTATAGTTAGGGATGGAAATTCCAGGGTTTTTGGTGGTCTTCCTGAGCCAGGATTCAGACACGGCTAGGACATCCAGGTTGGCAGACTGTGCTAGGGCAGTGAATAAAACAAACTTATTAGCTTATAATGTGTTTGGGGTATGATATAAAATGCTAACCTCCACTGTTATTGTAATGGTGAGAGGTTAGCATGTCTTGGTGGTATGATATAAAATGCTAACCTCCACTGTTATTGTAATGGTGAGAGGTTAGTATGTCTTGGGGGATATGATATAAAATGCTAACCTCCCCTGTTATTGTAATGGTGAGAGGTTAGCATGTCTTGGTGGTATGATATAAAATGCTAACCTCCCCTGTTATTGTAATGGTGAGAGGTTAGCATGTCTTGGGGGGTATGATATAAAATGCTAACCTCCCCTGTTATTGTAATGCTGAGAGGTTAGCATGTCTTGGGGGTATGATATAAAATGCTAACCTCCCCTGTTATTGTAATGGTGAGAGGTTAGCATGTCTTGGGGGTATGATATAGAATGCTAACCTCCCCTGTTATTGTAATGGTGAGATGTTAGCATCTTAGGGGGATGAGTCTCCCTCTCTCTCTCCCTCTCTCTCCCTCTCTCTCCCTCTCCCTCTCTCCCTCTCTCTGTCTTCCTCTCTCTGACTCCCTCTCTCTCTCTGACTCCCTCTCTCTCTCTGACTCCCTCTCTCTCTCTGACTCCCTCTCTCTCTGTCTCCCTCTCTCTCTCTGACTCCCTCTCTCTCTCGCTCTGACTCCCTCTCTCTCTCTCTGACTCCCTCTCTCTCGCTCTGACTCCCTCTCTCTCTCTCTCTGTCTTCCTCTCTCTCTCTGACTCCCTCTCTCTCTCTGACTCCCTCTCTCTCTCTGACTCCCTCTCTCGCTCTGACTCCCTCTCTCTCGCTCTGACTCCCTCTCTCTCTCTCTGACTCCCTCTCTCCCTCATTAGATGCCTGTACCCACCACCCTGGAGTTCCTGTGTTCCACGATGCACTGAAGGTAAAAGGAATACACACATAGACTCTCTCTCTGACAACCTCCTGTCTGTCTCCTCTCCAGGGCTGGTCTCTCTCTCTGACAACCTCCTGTCTGTCTCCTCTTCAGGGCTGGTGTCTCTCTCTGACAACCTCCTGTCTGTCTCTTCAGGGCTGGTCTCTCTCTCTGACACCCTCCTGTCTGTCTCCTCTCCAGGGCTGGTCTCTCTCTCTCTGACAACCTCCTGTCTGTCTCCTCTCCAGGGCTGGTCTCTCTCTCTCTGACAACCTCCTGTCTTTCTCCTCTCCAGGGCTGGTCTCTCTCTGACAACCTCCTGTCTGTCTCCCTCTAGGGCTGGTTCTCTCTCTGACAACCTCCTGTCTGTCTCCTCTCCAGGGCTGGTCTCTCTCTCTCTGACAACCTCCTGTCTTTCTCCTCTCCAGGGCTGGTCTCTCTCTGACAACCTCCTGTCTGTCTCCTCTCCAGGGCTGGTCTCTCTCTCTCTGACAACCTCCTGTCTGTCTCTTCAGGGCTGGTCTCTCTCTCTCTGATAACCCTCCTGTCTTTCTCCTCTCCAGGGCTGGTCTCTCTCTCTCTGATAACCCTTCTGTCTTTCTCCTCTCCAGGGCTGGTCGTGCTGTAAGAGGAGAACCACAGACTTCTCCGACTTCCTCAGCATTGCTGTAAGTTAAACGTTTTGTTGTCCTGGGGAAGGCTAGCAGGTTATCCCAGCAGTAAGTGCTTCAGGTGTTTGTGCATCCAGTGCTGGATGATTCGTTAATGTGCACCACTACAGTCTACAGTCAGCACCACTACAGTCTACAGTCAGCACCACTACAGTCTACAGCCAGCACCACTACAGTCTACAGTCAGCACCACTACAGTCAGCACCACTACAGTCTACAGTCAGCACCACTACAGTCCTCAGCACCACTACAGTCTACAGTCAGCACCACTACAGTCTACAGTCAGCACCACTACAGTCTACAGTCAGCACCACTACAGTCTACAGTCAGCACCACTACAGTCTATAGTCAGCACCACTACAGTCTACAGTCAGCACCACTACAGTCTACAGTCAGCACCACTACAGTCTACAGTCAGCACCACTACAGTCTATAGTCAGCACCACTACAGTCTACAGTCAGCACCACTACAGTCTACAGTCAGCACCACTACAGTCAGCACCACTACAGTCTACAGTCAGCACCACTACAGTCAGCACCACTACAGTCAGCACCACTACAGTCAGCACCACTACAGTCTACAGTCAGCACCACTACAGTCTACAGTCAGCACCACTACATTCAGCACCACTATAGTCTACAGTCAGCACCACTATAGTCTACAGTCAGCACCACTATAGTCTACAGTCAGCACCACTATAGTCTACATTCAGCACCACTATAGTCTACATTCAGCACCACTACAGTCAGCACCACTATAGTCTACATTCAGCACCACTACAGTCAGCACCACTACAGTCTACAGTCAGCAACACTACAGTCAGCACCACTACAGTCTACAGTCAGCACCACTACAGTCTACAGTCAGCACCACTACAGTCTACAGTCAGCACCACTACAGTCTACAGTCAGCACCACTACAGTCTACAGTCAGCACCACTACAGTCAGCACCACTACAGTCAGCACCACTACAGTCAGCACCACTACAGTCTACAGTCAGCACCACTACAGTCTACAGTCAGCACCACTACAGTCTACAGTCAGCACCACTACAGTCTATAGTCAGCACCACTACAGTCTATAGTCAGCACCACTACAGTCTACAGTCAGCACCACTACAGTCTATAGTCAGCACCACTACAGTCTACAGTCAGCACCACTACAGTCTACAGTCAGCACCACTACAGTCTACAGTCAGCACCACTACAGTCTACAGTCAGCACCACTACAGTCTACAGTCAGCACCACTACAGTCTACAGTCAGCACCACTAGTCTACATTCAGCACCACTACAGTCTATAGTCAGCACCACTACAGTCTATAGTCAGCACCACTACAGTCTATAGTCAGCACCACTACAGTCTACAGTCAGCACCACTACAGTCAGCAGCACTACAGTCTACAGTCAGCAGCACTACAGTCTATAGTCAGCACCACTACAGTCAGCACCACTACAGTCAGCACCACTACAGTCAGCACCACTACAGTCAGCACCACTACATTCAGCACCACTACAGTCTACAGTCAGCACCACTACAGTCTACAGTCAGCACCACTACATTCAGCACCACTATAGTCTACAGTCAGCACCACTATAGTCTACAGTCAGCACCACTATAGTCTACAGTCAGCACCACTATAGTCTACATTCAGCACCACTATAGTCTACATTCAGCACCACTACAGTCAGCACCACTACAGTCTACAGTCAGCACCACTACAGTCAGCACCACTACAGTCTACAGTCAGCACCACTACAGTCAGCACCACTACAGTCTACAGTCAGCACCACTACAGTCAGCACCACTACAGTCTACAGTCAGCACCACTACAGTCAGCACCACTACAGTCTACAGTCAGCACCACTACATTCAGCACCACTACAGTCTACATTCAGCACCACTACAGTCTACAGTCAGCACCGCTACAGTCAGCACCACTACAGTCTACATTCAGCACCACTACAGTCAGCACCACTACAGTCTACAGTCAGCACCACTACAGTCTACAGTCAGCACCACTACAGTCTACAGTCAGCACCACTACAGTCTACAGTCAGCACCACTACAGTCTACAGTCAGCACCACTACAGTCTATAGTCAGCACCACTACAGACAGCACCACTACAGTCAGCACCACTACAGTCTACAGTCAGCACCACTACAGGCTATAGTCAGCACCACTACAGACAGCACCACTACAGTCAGCACCACTACAGTCTACATTCAGCACCACTACAGTCTACAGCCAGCACCACTACAGTCTACAGCCAGCACCACTATAGTCTACAGTCAGCACCACTATAGTCTACATTCAGCACCACTATAGTCTACATTCAGCACCACTACAGTCAGCACCACTACAGTCTACAGTCAGCACCACTACAGTCAGCACCACTACAGTCTACAGTCAGCACCACTACAGTCAGCACCACTACAGTCTACAGTCAGCACCACTACATTCAGCACCACTACAGTCTAGATTCAGCACCACTACAGTCTACAGTCAGCACCGCTACAGTCAGCACCACTACAGTCTACAGTCAGCACCACTACAGTCTACATTCAGCACCACTACAGTCTACAGTCAGCACCACTACAGTCTACAGTCAGCACCACTACAGTCAGCACCACTACAGTCAGCACCACTACAGTCAGCACCACTACAGTCTACAGTCAGCACCACTACAGTCTACAGTCAGCACCACTACAGTCTACAGTCAGCACCACTACAGTCAGCACCACTACAGTCTACAGTCAGCACCACTACAGTCAGCACCACTACAGTCTACAGTCAGCACCACTACAGTCTACAGTCAGCACCACTACAGTCTACAGTCAGCACCACTACAGTCTATAGTCAGCACCACTACAGACAGCACCACTACAGTCAGCACCACTACAGTCTACAGTCAGAACCACTACAGGCTATAGTCAGCACCACTACAGACAGCACCACTACAGTCAGCACCACTACAGTCTACATTCAGCACCACTACAGTCTACAGCCAGCACCACTACAGTCTACAGTCAGCACCACTACAGTCTACATTCAGCACCACTACAGTCTACAGCCAGCACCACTACAGTCTACAGCCAGCACCACTACAGTCTACAGTCAGCACCACTACAGTCTACATTCAGCACCACTACAGTCTACAGTCAGCACCACTACAGTCTACATTCAGCACCACTACAGTCTACAGTCAGCACCACTACAGTCTACAGTCAGCACCACTACAGTCTACAGTCAGCACCACTACAGTCTATAGTCAGCACCACTACAGACAGCACCACTACAGTCAGCACCACTACAGTCTACAGCCAGCACCACTACAGTCTACAGTCAGCACCACTACAGTCTACATTCAGCACCACTACAGTCTACAGCCATTCAGCACCACTACAGTCTACAGCCAGCACCACTACAGTCTACATTCAGCACCACTACAGTCAGAGGTTCCATATGTATCAAGTAAATGGGGAGTTTTCTAATCAGTTGAAAAGGGAATAATAATGATGTAATTGAATTAGCTAACTGAGAAGGCTGGAATGATCAACCAACAGGCAGGCTGCTGTTTCATGTGAATGGAGTTGTTGTTGAGAAGGGGATTGCAGCAAACTAGCCTCGATTAGCCTTGCTAGCTAGCTATCTTCTTTACAACGATTTGATGCGGTCAAGACTGACACTACCAGATGGTATGACGGATAACCTATGGCAGCAACTAATTTGTCTAACTAGCCCGTCGGTTTGGCTACTTTCTCTCTCTCTCTCTCTCTCTCTGTCTCTGTGTGTCTCTCCTCTCTCTCTCTGTCTCTCTCTCTCCTCTCTCTGTCTCTCTCTCTCTCTCTCTCTCTGTCTCTCTCTCTCTCTCTCTCTCTCTCTCTGTCTCTCTCTGTCTCTCTCTCTCTCTCTCTCTGTCTCTCTCTCTGTCTCTCTCTCTCCTCTCTCTGTCTCTCTCTCTCTCTCTCTCTGTCTCTCTCTGTCTCTCTCTCTCTCTCTGTCTCTCTCTCTCTGTCTCTGTCTCTCTGTCTATCTCTGTCTGTCTGTCTCTCTCTCTCTCTCTGTCTGTCTCTCTCTCTCTCCTCTCTCTCTGTCTGTCTCTCTCTCTCTCTCTGTCTGTCTCTCTCTCTCTGTCTCTGTCTCTCTCTCTCTGTCTGTCTCTCTCTCTCTGTCTCCCTCTCGAGTTGCGCGAGCAAATCTCAATTGAAGTTGACACCAAAAATTATATATTTTTTGTTTATTATTTGAATACTGAAATAATTTCAACATACCCAAACCTAATTCCCTAAGTATGGCGCAGCTTTTGACAGAGAAATGGGCTATGTCTGAATGTAACAGAACCTGCCTTAATCTCACTCTTCACCTAGCTTGAAATGTTGCCAATGGTGCTATCCAATAGAATCCTTTCCTTTTTTTTGTAGATTGTCAAGCGGGCGGTCATGAGAGTGAGGTAGAGGGGCCCTTGTTCACCTGAAGCCCAGTCAGGTTCAGGGAGGCTGTATGCTAATCCCAGCACACTGTTTACACGAGGGTTAGTTACTGCTGTGTTTGTCAGGGCTTTAGGGTTAGGTAGTAACTATACTGTGTGTGTGTGTGTGTGTGTGTGTGTGTGTGTGTGTGTGTGTGTGTGTGTGTGTGTGTGTGTGTGTGTGTGTGTGTGTGTGTGTGTGTGTGTGTGTGTGTGTGTGCGCGCGCAGGGCTGCACCAAAGGTCCCCACAACCAGGAGAAGCCTCCTGTGCCTGTGAAACCAGACGTGACGTCATCAGAAGACCAGGAAGGAGCTGATGATCTCAAACCAAAGTTCAGCGAGGTCACCATCTCTGCTCCCAAACCCCTGGAGTCCATACGCAGACCCAGGTAGGTCAAGGGGTTAAAGGTTAGAGGTTAGAGGTCACCATCTCTGCTCCCAAACCCCTGGAGTCCATACGCAGACCCAGGTAGGTCAAGGGGTTAGAGGTTAGAGGTCACCATCTCTGCTCCCAAACCCCTGGAGTCCCTACGCAGACCCAGGTAGGTCAAGGGGTTAGAGGTCACCATCTCTGCTCCCAAACCCCTGGAGTCCATACGCAGACCCAGGTAGGTCAAGGGGTTAGAGGTTAAAGGTCACCATCTCTGCTCCCAAACCCCTGGAGTCCATACGCAGACCCAGGTAGGTCAAGGGGTTAGAGGTTAAAGGTCACCATCTCTGCTCCCAAACCCCTGGAGTCCATACGCAGACCCAGGTAGGTCAAGGGGTTAGAGGTTAGAGGTCACCATCTCTGCTCCCAAACCCCTGGAGTCCATACGCAGACCCAGGTAGGTCAAGGGGTTAAAGGTCACCATCTCTGCTCCCAAACCCCTGGAGTCCATACGCAGACCCAGGTAGGTCAAGGGGTTAGAGGTTAGAGGTCACCATCTCTGCTCCCAAACCCCTGGAGTCCCTACGCAGACCCAGGTAGGTCAAGGGGTTAGAGGTTAGAGGTCACCATCTCTGCTCCCAAACCCCTGGAGTCCATACGCAGACCCAGGTAGGTCAAGGGGTTAGAGGTTAGAGGTCACCATCTCTGCTCCCAAACCCCTGGAGTCCATACGCAGACCCAGGTAGGTCAAGGGGTTAAAGGTCACCATCTCTGCTCCCAAACCCCTGGAGTCCATACGCAGACCCAGGTAGGTCAAGGGGTTAGAGGTTAGAGGTCACCATCTCTGCTCCCAAACCCCTGGAGTCCATACGCAGACCCAGGTAGGTCAAGGGGTTAGAGGTTAGAGGTCACCATCTCTGCTCCCAAACCCCTGGAGTCCATACGCAGACCCAGGTAGGTCAAGGGGTTAGAGGTTAGAGGTCACCATCTCTGCTCCCAAACCCCTGGAGTCCATACGCAGACCCAGGTAGGTCAAGGGGTTAGAGGTTAGAGGTCACCATCTCTGCTCCCAAACCCCTGGAGTCCATACGCAGACCCAGGTAGGTCAAGGGGTTAGAGGTTAGAGGTCACCATCTCTGCTCCCAAACCCCTGGAGTCCATACGCAGACCCAGGTAGGTCAAGGGGTTAGAGGTTAGAGGTCACCATCTCTGCTCCCAAACCCCTGGAGTCCATACGCAGACCCAGGTAGGTCAAGGGGTTAGAGGTTAGAGGTCACCATCTCTGCTCCCAAACCCCTGGAGTCCATACGCAGACCCAGGTAGGTCAAGGGGTTAGAGGTTAGAGGTCACCATCTCTGCTCCCAAACCCCTGGAGTCCATACGCAGACCCAGGTAGGTCAAGGGGTTAGAGGTTAGAGGTCACCATCTCTGCTCCCAAACCCCTGGAGTCCATACGCAGACCCAGGTAGGTCAAGGGGTTAGAGGTTAGAGGTCACCATCTCTGCTCCCAAACCCCTGGAGTCCATACGCAGACCCAGGTAGGTCAAGGGGTTAGAGGTTAGAGATCACCATCTCTGCTCCCAAACCCCTGGAGTCCATACGCAGACCCAGGTAGGTCAAGGGGTTAGAGGTTAGAGGTCACCATCTCTGCTCCCAAACCCCTGGAGTCCATACGCAGACCCAGGTAGGTCAAGGGGTTAGAGGTTAGAGGTCACCATCTCTGCTCCCAAACCCCTGGAGTCCCTACGCAGACCCAGGTAGGTCAAGGGGTTAGAGGTTAGAGGTCACCATCTCTGCTCCCAAACCCCTGGAGTCCCTACGCAGACCCAGGTAGGTCAAGGGGTTAGAGGTTAGAGGTCACCATCTCTGCTCCCAAACCCCTGGAGTCCATACGCAGACCCAGGTAGGTCAAGGGGTTAGAGGTTAGAGGTCACCATCTCTGCTCCCAAACCCCTGGAGTCCATACGCAGACCCAGGTAGGTCAAGGGGTTAGAGGTTAAAGGTCACCATCTCTGCTCCCAAACCCCTGGAGTCCATACGCAGACCCAGGTAGGTCAAGGGGTTAGAGGTTAGAGGTCACCATTTCTGCTCCCAAACCCCTGGAGTCCATACGCAGACCCAGGTAGGTCAAGGGGTTAAAGGTCACCATCTCTGCTCCCAAACCCCTGGAGTCCATACGCAGACCCAGGTAGGTCAAGGGGTTAGAGGTTAGAGGTCACCATCTCTGCTCCCAAACCCCTGGAGTCCATACGCAGACCCAGGTAGGTCAATGGGTTAGAGGTTAGAGGTCACCATCTCTGCTCCCAAACCCCTGGAGTCCATACGCAGACCCAGGTAGGTCAATGGGTTAGAGGTTAGAGGTCACCATCTCTGCTCCCAAACCCCTGGAGTCCATACGCAGACCCAGGTAGGTCAAGGGGTTAGAGGTTAGAGGTCACCATCTCTGCTCCCAAACCCCTGGAGTCCATACGCAGACCCAGGTAGGTCAAGGGGTTAAAGGTCACCATCTCTGCTCCCAAACCCCTGGAGTCCCTACGCAGACCCAGGTAGGTCAAGGGGTTAGAGGTTAGAGGTTAGGCTCTTCAAAGCCCTCCTGGTATTTTCTTTCGCGTGACATCGGGACGTTCCTTGTGTAGTGACGTTGCTTCTCTTCGTTTTTTATTGTTGTTGTTATTGTTTGTTGATGTTTATGCTGTTGGTTGTTGTTTCCAGTCCAGATGAGCCAGTGGTCAGACTGCAGCAGAAGATCTCTCCCTCTCTGAGACAGGCTCTGGAGAAACTGAAGCTGTCTGAGGACAATCTTACTGAGAAGAAACGTAGGGACCACTACCCCTCCTCTTTTCTCATTTCATCATGCTCTCCTTCTCCTCCCTTTTCCTCTCATCTTCTCCTCGCCTCAGAGATATTAACTAGTCATTAACTAGTCTTCATTACATCAGGACAGTAACTAGTCTTCATTACATCAGGACAGTAACTAGTCTTCATTACATCAGGACAGTAACTAGTCTTCATTACATCAGGACAGTAACTAGTCTTCATTACATCAGGACAGTAACTAGTCTTCATTACATCAGGACATAACAGTAACGAGTCTTCATTACGTCAGGAAATAACAGTAACTAGTCTTTATTACACCAGGACATAACAGTAACTAGTCTTCATTACATCAATACAGTAACTAGTCTTCATTACATCAATACAGTAACTAGTCTTCATTACATCAGGACAGTAACTAGTCTTCATTACATCAGGACAGTAACTAGTCTTCATTACATCAGTACAGTAACGAGTCTTCATTACATCAGTACAGTAACTAGTCTTCATTACATCAGGACAGTAACTAGTCTTCATTACATCAGGACAGTAACTAGTCTTCATTACATCAGGACAGTAACTAGTCTTCATTACATCAGGACAGTAACTAGTCTTCATTACATCAGGACAGTAACTAGTCTTCATTACATCAGGACAGTAACTAGTCTTCATTACATCAGGACAGTAACTAGTCTTCATTAGATCAGGACAGTAACTAGTCTTCATTACATCAGGACAGTAACTAGTCTTCATTACATCAGGACAGTAACTAGTCTTCATTACATCAGGACAGTAACTAGTCTTCATTACATCAGGACAGTAACTAGTCTTCATTACATCAGGACATAACAGTAACGAGTCTTCATTACGTCAGGAAATAACAGTAACTAGTCTTTATTACACCAGGACATAACAGTAACTAGTCTTCATTACATCAATACAGTAACTAGTCTTCATTACATCAGGACAGTAACTAGTCTTCATTACATCAGGACAGTAACTAGTCTTCATTACATCAGGACAGTAACTAGTCTTCATTACATCAGGACAGTAACTAGTCTTCATTACATCAGGACAGTAACTAGTCTTCATTAGATCAGGACAGTAACTAGTCTTCATTACATCAGGACAGTAACTAGTCTTCATTACATCAGGACAGTAACTAGTCTTCATTACATCAGGACAGTAACTAGTCTTCATTACATCAGGACAGTAACTAGTCTTCATTACATCAGGACATAACAGTAACGAGTCTTCATTACGTCAGGAAATAACAGTAACTAGTCTTTATTACACCAGGACATAACAGTAACTAGTCTTCATTACATCAATACAGTAACTAGTCTTCATTACATCAATACAGTAACTAGTCTTCATTACATCAGGACAGTAACTAGTCTTCATTACATCAGGACAGTAACTAGTCTTCATTACATCAGTACAGTAACGAGTCTTCATTACATCAGTACAGTAACTAGTCTTCATTACATCAGGACAGTAACTAGTCTTCATTACATCAGGACAGTAACTAGTCTTCATTACATCAGGACAGTAACTAGTCTTCATTACATCAGGACAGTAACTAGTCTTCATTACATCAGGACAGTAACTAGTCTTCATTACATCAGGACAGTAACTAGTCTTCATTACATCAGGACAGTAACTAGTCTTCATTACATCAGGACAGTAACTAGTCTTCATTACATCAGGACAGTAACTAGTCTTCATTACATCAGGACAGTAACTAGTCTTCATTACATCAGGACAGTAACTAGTCTTCATTACATCAGGACAGTAACTAGTCTTCATTACATCAGGACAGGACAGTAACTAGTCTTCATTACATCAGGACAGGACAGTAACTAGTCTTCATTACATCAGGACAGTAACTAGTCTTCATTACATCAGGACAGTAACTAGTCTTCATTACATCAGGACATAACATTAACTAGTCTTCATTACATCAGGACAGGACAGCAACTAGTCTTCATTACATCAGGACAGGACAGCAACTAGTCTTCATTACATCAGGACATAACATTAACTAGTCTTCATTACATCAGGACATAACATTAACTAGTCTTCATTACATCAGGACATAACAGTAACTAGTCTTCATTACATCAGGACATAACAGTAACTAGTCTTCATTACATCAAGACATAACAGTAACTAGTCTTCATTACATCAGGACAGTAACTCGTTTTCATTACATCAGGACAGTAACATTAACTAGTCTTCATTACATCAGGACATAACATTAACTAGTCTTCATTACATCAGGACATAACATTAACTAGTCTTCATTACATCAGGACATAACAGTAACTAGTCTTCATTACATCAGGACATAACAGTAACTAGTCTTCATTACATCAAGACATAACAGTAACTAGTCTTCATTACATCAAGACATAACATTAACTCGTTTTCATTACATCAGGACAGTAACATTAACTAGTCTTCATTACATCAGGACAGTAACTAGTCTTCATTACATCAGGACATAACATTAACTAGTCTTCATTACAGCAGGACATAACAGTAACTAGTCTTCATTACATCAGGACATAACAGTAACTAGTCTTCATTACATCAGGACATAACAGTAACTAGTCTTCATTACATCAGGACATAACAGTAACTAGTCTTCATTACATCAGGACATAACAGTAACTAGTCTTCATTACATCAGGACATAACAGTAACTAGTCTTCATTACATCAGGACAGTAACTAGTCTTCATTACATCAGGACAGTAACTAGTCTTCATTACATCAGGACAGGACAGTAACTAGTCTTCATTACATCAGGACAGGACAGTAACTAGTCTTCATTACATCAGGACAGGACAGTAACTAGTCTTCATTACATCAGGACAGGACAGTAGCTAGTCTTCATTACATCAGGACAGGACAGTAACTAGTCTTCATTACATCAGGACAGGACAGTAACTAGTCTTCATTACATCAGGACAGGACAGTACCTAGTCTTCATTACATCAGGACAGTAACTAGTCTTCATTACATCAGGACATAACAGTAACTAGTCTTCATTACATCAGGACATAACAGTAACTAGTCTTCATTACATCAGGACAGTAACTAGTCTTCATTACATCAGGACATAACAGTAACTAGTCTTCATTACATCAGTACTTAACACTAACTAGTCTTCATTACATCAGGACAGTAACTAGTCTTCATTACATCAGGACATAACAGTAACTAGTCTTCATTACATCAGGACAGTAACTAGTTTTCATTATATCAGGACAATAACTAGTTTTCATTACATCAGGACAGTAACTAGTCTTCATTACATCAGGACAGTAACTCGTTTTCATTACATCAGGACATAACATTAACTAGTCTTCATTACATCAGGACAGTAACTAGTCTTCATTACATCAGTACATAACAGTAACTAGTCTTCACTCCATCAGGACAGTAACTAGTCTTCATTACATCAGGACAGTAACTAGTCTTCATTACATCAGGACAGTAACTAGTCTTCATTACATCAGGACATAACAGTAACTAGTCTTCATTACATCAGGACAGTAACTAGTCTTCATTACATCAGGACAGTAACTAGTCTTCATTACATCTGGACAGTAACTAGTCTTCATTACATCTGGACATAACAGTAACTAGTCTTCATTACATCAGGACAGTAACTAGTCTTCATTACATCAGTACTTAACACTAACTAGTCTTCATTACATCAGGACATTAACTAGTCTTCATTACATCAGGACAGGACATTAACTAGTCTTCATTACATCAGGACATAACAGTAACTAGTCTTCATTACATCAGGACATAACAGTAACTAGTCTTCATTACATCAGGACATAACAGTAACTAGTCTTCATTACATCAGGACATAACAGTAACTAGTCTTCATTACATCAGGACAGTAACTAGTCTTCATTACATCAGGACATAACAGTAACTATTCTTCATTACATCAGGACAGTAACTAGTCTTCATTACATCAGGACATAACAGTAACTAGTCTTCATTACATCAGGACAGGACAGTAACTAGTCTTCCCGTTGTCTGTTCTCCAGATGAGGATGATGATGTGGTGAAGGTAGGGACCCTGTGTAAGAATGGAGGCTGTGCCCGAAGCTTTGAGGGCCCTGCCAGCAATGACCAACTGTGTCTCTTCCACGCTGGAGTACCCATCTTCCATGAAGGGTACGTCTACAGCTGACACGCACAACCACAAAGACTACATCATCTTCTGTCTACAGCTGTGCTTGCTAGCTAATGGCTAGTTGTGCTTGGTAGCTAATGACTAGCTCTGCTTGGTAGCTAATGACTAGCTCTGCTTGGTAGCTAATGACTAGTTTTGCTTGCTAGCTAATGGCTAAATGTGCTTTCTAGCTAATGACTAGTTTTGCTTGCTCGCTAATGGCTAGATGTGCTTGCTAGCTTATGGCTACATGTGCTTGCTAGCTAATGGCTAGTTGTGCTTGCTAGCTAATGGCTAGTTGTGCTTGCTAACTAATGGCTAGCTGTGCTTGCTAGCTAATGACTAAATGTGCTTGCTAGCTAATGACTAAATGTGCTTTCTAACTAATGGCAAAATGTGCTTTCTAGCTTATGGCTAGATGTGCTTGCTAGCTAATGGCTAGTTGTGCTTGCTAGCTAATGGCTAGATGTGCTTGCTAGCTAATGGCTAGATGTGCTTGCTAGCTAATGGCTAGTTGTGCTTGCTAGCTAATGGCTAGTTGTGCTTGCTAGCTAATGGCTAGTTGTGCTTGCTAGCTAATGGCTAGATGTGCTTGCTAGCTAATGGCTAGATGTGCTTGCTAGCTAATGGCTAGATGTGCTTGCTAGCTAATGGCTAGATGTGCTTGCTAGCTAATGGCTAGCTAATGACACCGCAAATCCCTTAAAATTACAAAGATGCCAATAACATATTCCTGACTGCTTTTTCCCTTCAGATTTGTAGTTAGTTAATCCTGTGTATGTGTGTGTGTGTTGTGCTTGAATCCGTGTGTGTGTCCGTGTGTCCGTGTGTCCGTGTGTCCGTGTGTCCGTGTGTGTGTGTGTGTGTGTGTGTGTGTTCCCAGTATGAAGTACTGGAGCTGTTGCAAGAAGAAAACGTCAGACTTCAACACGTTCCTCTCACAGGAGGGCTGTAGCCGCGGCAACCACCTCTGGAGGAAGAAAGACTCGGTGAGTCGGGGGGTCTGGGGGGTCTGTGTGTCGGGGGGTCTGGGGGGTCTGTGAGTGGGGGGGTCTGGGGGGTCTGTGTGTCGGGAGGTCTGTGAGTCGGGGGGTCTGGGGGGGTCTGTGTGTCGGGGGGGTCTGTGTGGGTCTGTGAGTCGGGGGGTCTGTGAGTCGGGGGTCTGGGGGGGTCTGGGGGGTCTGTGAGTCGGGGGGTCTGGGGGGTCTGTGTGTCGGGGGGTCTGTGAGTCGGGGGGTCTGGGGTGTCTGTGAGTCTGGGGAGGTCTGTGAGTCGGGGGGGTCTGGGGGGTCTGTGTGTCGGGGGGTCTGGGGGTCTGTGATTCGGGGGGGTCTGGGGGGTCTGTGAGTCGGGGGGTCTGGGGGGTCTGTGAGTCGGGGAGTCTGTGAGTCTGGGGGGTCTGTGAGTCGGGGGTGTGGGCGGTCTGAGTCGGGGGTCTGTGAGTCGGGGGGTCTGGGGGGTCTGTGAGTCGGGGGGTCTGGGGGTCTGTGAGTCGGGGGGTCTGTGAGTCTGGGGGGGTCTGTGAGTCGGGGGGTCTGGGGGTCTGTGAGTCGGGGGGTCTGTGAGTCGGGGGGTCTGGGGGGTCTGTGAGTCGGGGGTCTGGGGGTCTGTGAGTCGGGGGTCTGTGAGTCGGGGGGTCTGGGGGTCTATTCAGAGAGCATGCTGGAGGTCGAGTTCCAACAATCTCTCCTTTCTGTGCCTCGTTCACCACCACATTTAAAACCATTGGACCGATGAAGGCATTGGCTAGAAGCACTTTTCACATTCCAGCCATGTCCTTTCAAATCCATGAAGGGAAGTGAACAAGTAGATTATTGGGACACAGCCTTGCGTGTCTTCTCTCCACCATCTGGTTTCACAAACACACCGGACATGGAATACAGGGTGTTGGATAAGGGACCAACCATGCTGTTACAACCTACAAGTAACTTCTAGTGTGTGTGTGTGTGTGTGTGTGTGTGTGTGTGTGTGTGAGGCTGACCCTGTGTGTAAGACCCTGTCTGTCTATGTGTGTGTGTGTGTGTGTGTACATTGTTGTGTGTGTGTGTGTGTGTGAGGCTGACCCTGTGTGTGTGATTCTGTCTGTCTGTCTGTCTGTCTGTCTGTCTGTCTGTCTGTCTGTCTGTCTGTCTGTCTGTCTGTCTTCTACATTGGTCTGTCTGTCTGTGTATGTGTGTGTGACGCTGACCCTGTGTGTGTTTGTGTGTGTGCTTAGGGTAAGACAGTGGTCCCGTGCAGGTTTGACTGGCATCAGACAGGAAGTCAGGTGATCATCTCCGTCTACGCTAAGAACTCTCTGCCAGACGTCAGTTATGTAGAGGGAAACAGCTGCACGGTGAGACACACAGTCTTCTATAACTAACCTTTTAAAAACAAACCCTAACTCCTAACCTGTAATTCTAAACCTTAATCCTAACCCCCCCCCGAATCCACATATACACACACACACACATTGAGGGCTATACTAACGGGCAAACGTTTTAGAATACCTACTCATTCATAGTTTTTCTTAATTTTGACTCTTTTCGACATTGTAGAATAATAGTGAAGACATCGCAACTATGAAATAACACATTATGGAATCATGTAGTGACCAAAAAAGTGTTAAACAAATCAAAATATATTTTATATTTGAGATTCTCCAAATAGCCAATCTTTGCCTTGATGACAGCTTTGCACACTCTTGGCATTCTCTCAACCAGCTTCATGAGGAATGCTTTTCCAACAGTCTTGAAGGAGTTCCCACATATGCTGAGCACTTGTTGGCTGCTTTTCCTTCACACTGAGGTCCAAACCATCTCAATTTGTTTGAGGTCTGATGATTGTGGAGTACTGTGATGCAGCCTGACAGTATGCTCTCGATGGTGCTCCCGTAGAATACTGTGATGCAGCCTGACAGTATGCTCTCGATGTTGCTCCTGTAGAACACTGATGCTGCCTGACAGTATGCTCTCGGTGGTGCTCCCGTAGAATACTGTAATGCAGCCCGACAGTATGCTCTCGGTGGTGCTCCCGTGGAACACTGTGATGCAGCCTGACAGTATGCTCTCAATGGTGCTCCTGTAGAACACTGTAATGCAGCCCGACAGTATGCTCTCGGCGGTGCTCCCGTAGAACACTGTAACGGCCCTCGGGGACAGGCCGAATTTCTTCAGCATCCTGAGGTTGAAGAGTCGCTGTCGTGCCTTCTTCACTACGGTGTCCGTGTGGTTAGACCATTTCAGCTCCTCTGAGATGTTTACGCCAAGGAATTTGAAGTTATTGACCATCTCCACGGCGGCCCCGTTGATGAGGATAGGGGGGGACGGGGACGTGAACAGCCTGGTTCCTCACGAATACCAAAATCAGCTCCTTTTGTTTTGCTAACGTTGAGGTAGAGGTTGTTTACCTGGCACTACGCCGTCAGAGTGCCCTCACCTCCTCTAGTCGTGGTTGGTGATCAGGCCTCCTACTGGTTGTGTCGTCAGTGAACATGATGATGGTGTTGGAACTGTGTGAGGCCAGTCAGTCGTGGGTATACAGGAAATACAGGAACGGACTGAGTACGCACCCCTGTGGGACTCCACTCCCCGTGTTGAGAATCAGTGTGGTGGAGGTAATGTTGCCTAACTTCGGGAACAGTGACACGCTGAGACACACACACAGTATTCTCACTGTAGTAGTACCTGATTTAGCCCATTTTCCTCCACAGCTCAACATCCACATTATCTTTGATGGAGAGAAGGAGTTTGAGCAGAAGATTAACTTGTGGGGGGTGAGTACTAATATAATACTATATACATCTATACCAGGCGTTTCCCCAAACTCGGTCCTGTGTTCACATTTTTTGTTTTTTTGCTCGAGCACTACACAGCCGATTCAAATAAGCAACTAATCATCAAGCTTTGAATCAGATGTGTAATGCTCGGGGAAAAAACAAAACGTACACCACTTGGGGTCCAGAGCACCGAGTTTGGGAAACACTGGTCTATACTACCCTTACTATTACTACTATACACATACTATTACTACTATACAGCTATACTACCCTTACTATTACTACTACTATAATACTATACAGCTATACTACCCTTACTATTACTACTATACAGCTATACTACCCTTACTATTACTACTACTATAATACTATACAGCTATACTACCCTTACTATTACTACTACTATAATACTATACAGCTATACTACCCTTACTATTACTACTACTATAATACTATACGTCTATACTACCCTTACTATTACTACTATACAGCTATACTACCCTTACTATTACTACTATACGTCTATACTACACTTACTATTACTAGTAAAATACTATACATCAATATTACACTTACTATTACTACTATAATACTATACATCTGTACTATCCTACTACTACTACTACTTACTATTACTATAATACTATACATCTTTACTTACTATTACTACTATAATACTATACGTCTATACTACACTTAATATTACTACTATACATCTATACTACACTTACTATTACTACTATACAGCTATACTACACTTACTATTACTACTATAATACTATACGTCTATACTACACTTACTATTACTACTATACATCTATACTACCCTTACTATTACTACTATACGTCTATACTACACTTACTATTACTACTATACAGCTATACTACCCTTACTATTACTACTATACACTTACTACTACTATAATACTATCCGTCTATACTATACTTACTATTACTACTATACAGCTATACTACACTTACTATTACTACTATACGTCTATACTACACTTACTATTACTACTATACGTCTATACTACACTTACTATTACTACTATACGTCTATACTACACTTACTATTACTACTATACGTCTATACTACTTACTATTACTACTATACAGCTATACTACACTTACTATTACTACTATACAGCTATACTACACTTACTATTACTACTATACTACACTTACTATTACACAGCTATACTACACTTACTATTACTACTATACGTCTATACTACACTTACTATTACTACTATACGTCTATACTACACTTACTATTACTACTATACAGCTATACTACACTTGCTATTACTACTATACAGCTATACTACACTTACTATTACTACTATACAGCTATACTACACTTACTATTACTACTATACAGCTATACTACACTTACTATTACTACTATACAGCTATACTACACTTGCTATTACTACTATACAGCTATACTACCCTTGCTATTACTACTATACACATACTATTACTACTATACAGCTATACTACCCTTACTATTACTACTATACGTCTATACTACACTTACTATTACTACTATACAGCTATACTACTTACTATTACTACTACTATAATACTATACAGCTATACTACCCTTACTATTACTACTACTATAATACTATACAGCTATACTACCCTTACTATTACTACTATACGTCTATACTACCCTTACTATTACTACTATACGTCTATACTACACTTACTATTACTACTATACAGCTATACTACTTACTATTACTACTATACACATACTATTACTACTATACAGCTATACTACCCTTACTATTACTACTACTATAATACTATACAGCTATACTACCCTTACTATTACTACTATACGTCTATACTACACTTACTATTACTACTATAATACTATACATCTGTACTATCCTACTACTACTACTACTTACTATTACTATAATACTATACATCTTTACTTACTATTACTACTATAATACTATACGTCTATACTACACTTACTATTACTACTATACACTTACTATTACTACTATAATACTATACGTCTATACTACACTTACTATTACTACTATACATCTATACTACACTTACTATTACTACTATACAGCTATACTACACTTACTATTACTACTATAATACTATACGTCTATACTACACTTACTATTACTACTATACATCTATACTACCCTTACTATTACTACTATACGTCTATACTACACTTACTATTACTACTATACATCTATACTACCCTTACTATTACTACTATACATCTATACTACCCTTACTATTACTACTATACGTCTATACTACACTTACTATTACTACTATACAGCTATACTACACTTACTATTACTACTATACAGCTATACTACACTTACTATTACACAGCTATACTACACTTACTATTACACAGCTATACTACACTTACTATTACTACTATACGTCTATACTATACTTGCTATTACTACTATAATACTATACATCTATACTACACTTACTATTACTACTATACATCTATACTACACTTACTATTACTACTATACAGCTATACTACACTTACTATTACACAGCTATACTACACTTACTATTACACAGCTATACTACACTTACTATTACTACTATATGTCTATACTATACTTGCTATTACTACTATAATACTATACATCTATACTATACTTACTGTTACTACTATATGTCTAAACTACACTTACTATTACTACTATACATCTATACTACACTTACTATTACTACTATGTCTATACTATACGTTATATTACTAATAAAATACTATACATCAATATTACACTTACTATTACTACTATAATACTATACATCTGTACTATCCTACTACTACTTACTATTACTATAATACTATACATCTTTACTTACTATTACTACTATAATACTATACGTCTATACTATACTTACTATTACTACTATACGTCTATACTATACTTGATATTACTATTATAATACTATAAGTAAATGCTATACTTACAACTATATGTATATACTATACTTACTATTACTGCTTTAGTACTATATGTCTATACTATACTTACTATTGCTACTATAATACTATATGTCTATACTTACTATTACTACAATAATACTATACGTCTATACTTACTATTATAATACTATATGTCTATTCTATGGTTACTATTACTAATATAATACTAAATGTCTATACCATACTTACTATTACTACTATAATACTATTTGTCTATACTATATTTACAATTACTTCTATATGTCTATACTATACTTGCTGTTCCTACTATAATACTATACATCTATACTACACTTACTATTACTACTCTACGTCTACACTACACTTACTACTACTACTATAATACTATACATCTATGCTACACTTACTATTACTACTATTCGTCTATACTACATGTACTATTACTACTATAATACTATACATCTGTACTATATTTACTATTACTACTGTATGACTATACTTACTATTATAATAATATTATACGTCTTTACTATACTTACTATTACTACTATAATACTATACGTCTATACTTACTATTACTACTATATGTATATACTATACTTGCTATTACTGTTATAATACTATAAGTATATGCTATTCTTACAACTATGTCTTTGCTATACTTACTATTACTACTATAATACTATACGTCTATACTTACTAATACTAATATAATACTATATGTCTATACTATAGTTACTTTTACTAATATAATACTGTATGTATATACTGTACTTACTAATATAATACTATACGTCTATACTTACTATTACTAATATAATACTATATGTCTATACTATAGTTACTTTTACTAATATAATACTACATGTCTATACTATACTTGCTATTACTAATATAATACTATATGTCTATACTAGAGTTACAATTACTAATATAATACTATATGTCTAGTCTTACTATTACTAATATAATACTGTATGTCTATACTATAGTTACTATTACTAATATAATAGTATATGTCTATTCTTACTATTACTAATGTAATACTGTATGTCTATACTATAGTTATTATTACTAATATAATGCTATACATCTATACTTACTATTACTAATATAATACTATATGTCTATACTATAGTTACTTTTACTAATATAATACTGTATGTCTATACTATACTTACTAATATAATACTATATGTCTATTCTTACTCTTACTAATGTAATACTGTATGTCTATACTATAGTTATTATTACTAATATAATACTATACATCTATACTTACTATTACTAATTTAATACTATACATCTATACTTACTGTAGTAATATAGTACTTTACATCTATACGTACTATTACCAATATAATACTGTATGTATATACGATTGTTTCTATTACTAATATAATACTATACGTCTGTACTTACTATTACTAATATAATACTTATGTCTATACTATAGTTATTATTATTTATATAATACTATACGTCTATACTTACTACTACTAATATAATACTGTACGTCTATACTTACTATTACTAATATAATACTTACGTCTATACTATAGTTATTATTATTAATATAATACTATACCTCTATACTTACTATTACTAATATAATACTATGGGTCTATACGTACTATTACTAATATAATACTATTTGTCTATACTATAGTTACTATTACTAATATATACTATACGTCTATACCTACTATTACTAATATAATACTATATGTCTATACTATATGTCACTATTACTAATATAATACTATATATCTATACTATAGTTGCTATTACTAATATAATATATGCCTATACTATAGTTACTATTACTAATATAATAATGTACGTCTATACTTACTATTACTAATATAATATTTTATGTCTATACTATAAATCACTATTACTAATATAATACTATATGTTTATACTATAGTTACTATTACTAATATAATACTGTACGTCTATACTTACTATTACTAATATAATACTATATGTCTATACTGTATTTGACATTTACATTTTAGTCATTTAGCAGACGCTCTTATCCAGAGCGACTTACAGTAGTGAATACATACATTTCATTTCATTTCATGCATTTCTTTTGTACTGGCCCCCCGTGGGAATCGAACCCACAACCCTGGCATTGCACACCATGGTGTTGCAAACACCATGCTCTACCAACTGAGCCACAGGGAGGACTAGTATATATATGTCACTATTACTAATATAATACTATATATCTATACTATAGTTGCTATTACTATTATAATACTATATGCCTATACTATAGTTACTATTACTAATATAATACTGTACGTCTATACTATAGTTACTATTACTAATATACACTATACATCTATACGTACTATTACTAATTTAATATTATACATCTGTTCTTACTATTATTAATATAATAGTATATGTCTATACTATAGTTACTATTACTAATATAATACTATATGTCTATACTATAGTTACTATTACTAATATAAAACTATATGTCTATTCTTGCTCTTACTAATATAATACTATATGTCTATTCTTACTATTACTAATATAATACTATACATCTATACTTACTATTACTAATTTAATACTATACATCTATACTTACTGTAGTAATATAGTACTTTACATCTATACGTACTATTACCAATATAATACTGTATGTATATACGATTGTTTCTATTACTAATATAATACTATACGTCTGTACTTACTATTACTAATATAATACTTATGTCTATACTATAGTTATTATTATTTATATAATACTATACGTCTATACTTACTACTACTAATATAATACTGTACGTCTATACTTACTATTACTAATATAATACTTACGTCTATACTATAGTTATTATTATTAATATAATACTATACCTCTATACTTACTAT